>NC_056746.1:1342722799-1342857799 GCF_019279795.1 Protopterus annectens
ACACGGTTATAAATAGAACATGCTGGAGGGACAGATTCATCACCCAGAGACTCCCTATGCTGTGGAACAAAATCCCGATACATGTGAGGCAGAGCACCTCTCTGGCCTTGTTCAAGAGGAATCTTGACCAATGGATGGGAGATTGCAGATATACCCCAGGGATTACTTCAGTGTCACTACTTGACAGAGGCACAGCAAAATGATAGGCATAGTTTTTATTCAAACTAAAGGGGTGGCGAAAGCCACATAACTATGGGCTAGGCTTATAAATGCCCTTGGGCAGATAGCCTAGTATGAACCTATGAACCTATGAACCTATGAACATATGACTAGATATGAATAGAATTTGGGAAACTGTCGAACATATATGACTAGATATGAATGTTATTTGGGAAGCTGTTGAACACATATGACTGGATATGAATGGGGTATGGGAAGCTGTCAAACACTTATGACTAGATATGAATAGCATTTGGGAAGCTGTCGAACACACATGACAAAATACGAATGGCATTTTGGAAGCTGTCGAACACATATGACTAGATATGAATAGCATTTGAGAAGCTGTCAAACACACATGACTAGATATGAATGGCATTTAGGAAGCTGTCAAACACATATGACTAGATATGAATGGCATTTGGGAGGCTGTCAAACACATATGACTAAATATGAATGGGATTTGGGAAGCTGTAGAACACATATGACTAGATATGAATGGGATTTGGGAAGCAATCAAAAACATATGACTAGATATGAATGGGATTTGGGAAGCTGTCGAGCACATATAATAGTTATGAATGGGATTTGGGAAGCTGTCGAACACATATCACTAGATATAATTGGGATTTGGGAAGCTGTCAAACACATGTGACTAGATAAGAATGGCATTTGGAAGTTGTCGAACACACATGACTAGATATGAATTGCATTTGGGAAACTGTTGAACACAGATGACTAGATATAAAATGGATTTAGGAAGCTGTCGAACACATATGACTAGCTATGAATGGGATTTGCGAAGCTGTCGAACACATATGACTAGATATGAATGAGATTTGGGAAGCTGTGGAACACATATGATTAGATATGAATGGGATTTGGGAAGAAATTGAAAACATATCACTAGATATGAATGGGATTTTGTAAGCTGTTCAACACATATGACTAGGTATAAATAGATATGAATGGGATATGGGAAGCTGTCGAACACATATGACTAGATATGAACAGAATTTGAAAGCTGTCGAACACACATGACTCAATATGAATGGCATTTGGGAAGCTGTCGAACACATATGACTAAATATGAAGGGCATTTGGGAAGCTGTAGAACACATATGAGTAAATATGAATGGGATTTGGGAAGCTGTCGAACACATATGACTAGATATGAATGGGATTTGGGAAGCAGTCGAACATATATGACTAGATAGGAATAGGATTTGGGAAGCTGTCAAACACATATGACTATATATGAATGGGATTTTTGGAAGCTGTTGAACACACGACTATATATGAATAGTAATTGGGAAGCTGTCGAACACATATGACTGGATATGAATGGCATTTGGGAAGCTGTCGAACACACATGACTAGATATGAATGGCATTTGGGAAACTGTCAAACACAGATGACTAAATATGAATAGGATTTGGGAAGATTTCGATCACATATGACGAGATATGAATGGGATTTGGGAAGCTGTCGAACACATATCACTTGATATGAATGGCATTTGGGATGCTGTCGAACACATATCACTAGATATGAATGGGATTTTGGAAGCTGTCGAACATATATGACTAGATATGAATGGGAGTTTGGAAGCTGTAGAACACATATGACTAAATATGAATAGCATTTGGGAAGCTGTCCTACACACATGACAAGATATGAATGTGATTTGGGAAGCTGTCGAACACTAATGATGAGATATGAATTGGATTTGGGAAGATGTTGAACACATATGATTAGATATGAATGGCATTTGGAAGCTTTCGAACACACACAACGAGATATGAATGACATTTGGGAAGCTGTCGAACACATATCACTTGATATGAATGGGATTTAGGAAGCTGTCGAACACATATGACTAGATATGAATGGGATTTGGGAAGCTGTCGAATACATATGACTAAATATGAATGGCATTTGGAAACTGTCAAATGCATATGACTAGATATTAATGGGATTTGGGAAGCTGTCGAGCACATATGGCTAGATATTAATGGGATTTGGGAAGTTATCGAAAAGATATCACTAGATATGATTGGGATTTGGGAAGCTGTCGAACACATATGACTTGATATGAATGGGATTTGGGAAGCTGTCGAACACATATGACTAGATATGAATAGCAATTGGGAAGCTGTCGAACACATATGACTAGATATGAATGGGATTTGGGAAGCTATCGAACACATATGCCTAGATATGAATGGAATTTGGGAAGCTGTTGAACACTTATGACTACTTATAAATAGCATTTGGGAAGATGTCGAACACATATGACTAGATATGAATGGTGTTTGGGAAGCTGTCGGACATATATGACTGGATATGAACTGCATTTGTGAAGCTGTCAAATGCATATGACTAGATATGAATGGGATTTGGAAAGCTGTCTAACAGATATTACTAGAATTGAATAAGATTTGGGAAGCTGTCGAACACATATGGCTAGATATGAATTTGACTTGGGAAGCTGTCTAACACATATGACTAAATATGAATTGCATTTGGGAACCTGTCGAACAATTATGACTAAATATGAATGGCATTTGGGAAGCTGTTTAACACACATGACTAGATATGAATGGGATTTGGGAAGCTGTCGAACACATATGACTAGATATGAATGGGATTTGGGAAGCTGTTGAACACATATGACAAAATATGAATAGTATTTGGGAAGCTGTCAAACACATATGACTAAATATGAAAGGCATTTGGGAAGCTGTCAAACACATATGACTGATATGAATGGGATTTGGGAAGCTGTGGAACACATGTGAATAGATATTAATGAGATTTGGGAAACCGTCGAACACATATGACTAGATATCATTAGCATTTGGGAAGCTGCCGAACACATATTATAAGATATGAATGGGATTTGGGAAGCTGTCGAACACATATGTCTATATGTGAAAGGGATTTGTGGAGCTGTCGAACACATATGACTAGGTATGAATGGGATTTGGGAAGCAATCGAACACATATGACTAGATATGAATGGGATTTGGGAACCTGTTGAACACATATCACTAGATTTGTATGGGATTTGGGAAGCTGTCGAATACATATGACTAAATATGAATGGGATTTGGAAAGCTGTTGAACACATATGACTAGATATGAATGGGATTTGGGAAGCTGTCGAACACATATGACTAGATATGAGTGGGATTTGGGAAGCTGTCGAATACATATGACTAAATATGAATGGCATTTGGAAACTGTCAAATGCATATGACTAGATATTAATGGGATTTGGGAAGCTGTCGAGCACATATGGCTAGATATTAATGGGATTTGGTAAGTTATCGAAAAGATATCACTAGATATGATTGGGATTTGGGAAGCTGTCGAACACATATGACTTGATATGAATGGGATTTGGGAAGCTGTCGAACACATATGACTAGATATGAATAGCAATTGGGAAGCTGTCGAACACATATGACTAGATATGAATGGGATTTGGGAAGCTATCGAACACATATGCCTAGATATGAATGGAATTTGGGAAGCTGTTGAACACTTATGACTACTTATAAATAGCATTTGGGAAGATGTCGAACACATATGACTAGATATGAATGGTGTTTGGGAAGCTGTCGGACATATATGACTGGATATGAACTGCATTTGGGAAGCTGTCAAATGCATATGACTAGATATGAATGGGATTTGGAAAGCTGTCTAACAGATATTACTAGAATTGAATAAGATTTGGGAAGCTGTCGAACACATATGGCTAGATATGAATTTGACTTGGGAAGCTGTCTAACACATATGACTAAATATGAATTGCATTTGGGAACCTGTCGAACAATTATGACTAAATATGAATGGCATTTGGGAAGCTGTTTAACACACATGACTAGATATGAATGGGATTTGGGAAGCTGTCGAACACATATGATTAGATATGAATGGGATTTGGGAAGCTGTTGAACACATATGACAAAATATGAATAGTATTTGGGAAGCTGTCAAACACATATGACTAAATATGAAAGGCATTTGGGAAGCTGTCAAACACATATGACTGATATGAATGGGATTTGGGAAGCTGTGGAACACACGTGAATAGATATTAATGAGATTTGGGAAACCGTCGAACACATATGACTAGATATCATTAGCATTTGGGAAGCTGCCGAACACATATTACAAGATATGAATGGGATTTGGGAAGCTGTCGAACACATATGTCTATATGTGAAAGGGATTTGTGGAGCTGTCGAACACATATGACTAGGTATGAATGGGATTTGGGAAGCAATCGAACACATATGACTAGATATGAATGGGATTTGGGAACCTGTTGAACACATATCACTAGATTTGTATGGGATTTGGGAAGCTGTCGAATACATATGACTAAATATGAATGGGATTTGGAAAGCTGTTGAACACATATGACTAGATATGAATGGGATTTGGGAAGCTGTCGAACACATATGACTAGATATGAGTGGGATTTGGGAAGCTGTCGAACACATATGACTAAATATGAATGGCATTTGGAAAGATGTCAAACATACATGACTATATATGAATGGTATTGGGGAAGCTGTCGAATACATATCACTAGATATGAATGGGATTTGGGAAGATTTTGAACACATAGGACTAGGTATAAATGGGATGTGGGAAGCTGTCAAACTCATATTACTAGATATGAATGGCATCTGGCATGCTGTCGAACACATATGACTAGATATGAATGGGATTTGGGAAGCTGTCGAACACATATGACAAAATATGAATGGTATTGGGAAGCTGTTGAACACATATGACTAAATAAGATTGGTATTTGAGAAGCTGTCAATCACACATGACTAGATATGAATGGGATATGGGAAGCTGTTGAACACATATGACTAGATATGAACGGCATTTGAAAGCTGTCGAACACACATGACTCGACATGAATGGCATTTGGGAAGCTGTCGAATGCATATGACTAAATATGAATGGCATTTGGGAAGCTGTAGAACACATATGAGTAAGTATGAATGAGATTTGGGAAGCTGTCGAACACATATGACTAGATATGAATGGGATTTGGTAAGCCGTCAAACACATATGACTAGATATGAATGGCATTTGGGAAGCTGTCGAACACATATGACTAAATATGAATCAGATTTGGGAAGCTGTTGAACACATATGACTAGATATGAATTGGATTTGGGAAGCTTTTGAACACATATGACTAGATATGAATGGCATTTGGTAAGCTGTCGAACACATATGACTAGATATGAATGGCGTTTGGGAAGCTGTCAAACACAAATGATTAATATGAATAGGATTTGGGAAGCTGTCGAACACATATGACTAGATATGAATCAGATTTGGGAAGCTGTCAAACACATATGACTAGATATGAATTGGATTTAGGAAGCTGCTGAACACATGTGACTAGATATGAATGGCATTTGGTAAGCTGTCGAACACATATGACTAGATATGAGTGGTATTTGGGAAGCTGTTGAACACATATGACTAGATAGGAATAGGATTTGGGAAGCTGTCGAACACATATGACTATATATGAATGGGATTTTTGGAAGCTGTTGAACACACATGACTATATATGAATAGTAATTGGGAAGCTGTCGAACACATATGATTAGATATGAATGGCGTTTTGGAAGCTGTCAAACACAAATGACTAAATATGAATAGGATTTGGGAAGATTTCAATCACATATGACTAGATACGAATGAGATTTGGGAAGCTGTCGAACAGATATGACTAAATATTAATCAGATTTGGGAAGCTGTCGAACACATATTACTAGATATGAATGGGATTTGGGAAGCTGTCGGACACATATGACTAAATATGAATAGCATTTGGGAAGCTGTCCTACACACATGACAAGATATCAATGTGATTTGGGAAGCTGTCGAACACTAATGACGAGATATGAATTGGATTTGGGAAGATGTTGAATACATATGATTAGATATGAATGGCATTTGGAAGCTTTTGAAAACATACAATGAGATATGAATGGCATGTGGGAAGCTGTCAAACACATATGACTAGTTGTGAAAGGGATTTGGGAAGCTGTTGAACACATATCACTTGATATGAATGGGATTTGGGAAGCTGTTGAATAGATATGACTAGATATGAATGGGATTTGGGAAGCTGTCGAATGCATATGACTAGATATTAATGGGATTTGGTAAGCTGTTGAACAAATATGACTAGATATGAAAGGGAATTGGGAAGCTGTTGAACACATATGACTAGATATGATTGGGATTTGGGAAGTTGTCGAACACATATGACTTGATATGAATGAGATTTGTGAAGCTGTCAAACACATATCACTAGATATGAATGGGATTTTGGAAGCTGTGGAACACATGTGACTAGATATGAATGGGATTTGGGAAGCTGTCGAACACAAATGACTAGATGTGAAAGGGATTTGGGAAGCTGTCGAACAAAAATCACTTGATATGAATAGGATATGTTAAGCTGCAGAACACATATGACTAGATATGAATAGCATTTGGGAAGCTGTCGAAAACATATGACTAAATATGAATGGCATTGGGGAAGCTGTCAAACACATATGACTAGATATGACTAGGATTTGGGAAGCTGTCGAACACATATGACAAGATATGAATGGGATTTGGGAAGCTGTCAAACACATATGACTAGATATGAATGGGATTTGAGAAGCTGTCGAACATATATGACTAGATATGAATGGAGTTTGGGAAGCTGTCACACACATATGACTAGATATGAATGGGATTTTGAAGCTGTCGAACACATATGACTAAATATGAATTGCATTTCGGAAACTGTCAAACACTTTTGACTTAATATGAATGGCATTTGGGAAGCTGTTGAACACACATGAATAGATATGTATGGGATTTGGGAAGCTGTTGAACACATATGACTAGATATGAATGGGATTTGGGAAGCTGTTGAACACATATGACTAGATATGAATGGCATTTGGGGAACTGTCGAACACATATGACTAGATATGAATGGCATTTCGAAGCTGTCGAACACATGTGACTAAATATGACTTGGATTTGGGAAGTGGTCAAACACATATGACTAGATATGACTTGCATTTGGGAAGGTGTCGAACACATATCACTAGATATGAATGGCATTTTGGAAGCTGTCAAACACGTGACTAAATATGAATGGCATTTGGAAAGCTGTCAAACACATATGACTCGATATGACTGGGATTTTGAAGCTGTCGAACACACATGACTAAATATGAATGGGATTTTGGGAGCTGTCGAAAAATCATATGACTAGATATGAATAGCATTTGGGAAGCTGTCAAACACATATGACTATATATGCGTAGCATTTGTGTTGCTGTCAAAGACATATGACTAGATATGAAAGGGATTTGTGAAGGTGTCGAACACATATGACTGGATATGAATGGCATTTGGGAAGCTGTCGAACACATATGAGTAGATATGAATGGGATTTGGGAAGCAGTTAAACACACATGACTAGATATGAATAGCATTTGGGAAGCTGTCGAACTCATATGACTTGATATGAATGGGATTTGGGAAGCTGTCGAACACATATGACTAGGTATGAATGATATTTAGGAAGCTGTAGAACACATATGACTAAATATGAATAGCATTTGGGAAGCTGTCCTACACACATGACAAGATATCAATGTGATTTGGGAAGCTGTCGAACACTAATGACGAGATATGAATTGGATTTGGGAAGATGTTGAATACATATGATTAGATATGAATGGCATTTGGAAGCTTTCGAAAACATACAATGAGATATGAATGGCATGTGGGAAGCTGTCAAACACATATGACTAGTTGTGAAAGGTATTTGGGAAGCTGTTGAACACATATCACTTGATATGAATGGGATTTGGGAAGCTGTTGAATAGATATGACTAGATATGAATGGGATTTGGGAAGCTGTCGAATGCATATGACTAGATATTAATGGGATTTGGTAAGCTATTGAACAAATATGACTAGATATCAAAGGGAATTGGGAAGCTGTTGAACACATATGACTAGATATGATTGGGATTTGGGAAGTTGTCGAACACATATGACTTGATATGAATGAGATTTGTGAAGCTGTCAAACACATATCACTAGATATGAATGGGATTTTGGAAGCTGTGGAACATGTGACTAGATATGAATGGGATTTGGGAAGTTGTCGAACACAAATGACTAGATGTGAAAGGGATTTGGGAAGCTGTCGAACAAAAATCACTTGATATGAATAGGATATGTTAAGCTGCAGAACACATATGACTAGATATGAATAGCATTTGGGAAGCTGTCGAAAACATATGACTAAATATGAATGGCACTGGGGAAGCTGTCAAACACATATGACTAGATATGACTAGGATTTGGGAAGCTGTCGAACACATATGACAAGATATGACTGGGATTTGGGAAGCTGTCGAACACATATGACTAGATATGAATGGGATTTGAGAAGCTGTCGAACATATATGACTAGATATGAATGGAGTTTGGGAAGCTGTCACACACATATGACTAGATATGAATGGGATTTTGAAGCTGTCGAACACATATGACTAAATATGAATTGCATTTAGGAAACTGTCAAACACTTATGACTTAATATGAATGGCATTTGGGAAGCTGTTGAACACACATGAATAGATATGTATGGGATTTGGGAAGCTGTTGAACATATATGACTAGATATGAATGGGATTTGGGAAGCTGTTGAACACATATGACTAGATATGAATGGCATTTGGGGAACTGTCGAACACATATGACTAGATATGAATGGCATTTCGAAGCTGTCGAACACATGTGACTAAATATGACTTGGATTTGGGAAGTGGTTGAACACATATGACTATATATGACTAGCATTTGGGAAGGTGTCAAACACATATCTCTAGATATGAATGGCATTTGGGAAGCTGTCGAACACGTGACTAAATATGAATGGCATTTGGGAAGCTGTCAAACACATATGACTCGATATGACTGGGATTTTGTAGCTGTCGAACACATGACTAGATATGAATGGGATTTTGGAAGCTGTCAAAAAATCATATGACTAGATATGGATAGCAATTGGGAAGCTGTCAAACACATATGACTATATATGAGTAGCATTTGTGTTGCTGACAAAGACATATGACTAGATATGAAAGGGATTTGTGAAGATGTCAAACACATATGACTAGATTTGAATGGCATTTGGTAAGCTGTCGAACACATACAACTAGATATGAATAGGATTTTGGAAGCTGTCGAACACATATGAGTAGATATGAATGGGATTTGGGATGCAGTTAAACACACATGACTAGATATGAATAGCATTTGGGAAGCTGTCGAACACATATGACTAGATTTGAATGGCATTTGGTAAGCTGTCGAACACATACAACTAGATATGAATAGGATTTTGGAAGCTGTTGAACACATATGACTAGATATGAATTGGATTTGGGAAGCTGTTGAACACATATGACTAGATATGAATGGCATTTGGGAAGCTGTAGAGCACATATGACTAAATATGAATGGGATTTGGGAAGCTGTCTAACACATATGAATACATACGAATGGCATTTGGGAAGCTGTCAAACACATATGACTATATATGAGTAGCATTTGTGAAGCTGTCGAAAACATATGACTAGATATGTAAGGGATTTTGGAAGATGTAGAACATGTATGACTATATATGAATGGCATTTGGGAAACTGTTGAACACATATGAGTAGATATAAATAGGATTTGGGAAGCTGTCAAACAAACATTACTAGATATAAATAGCATTTGGGAAGCTGTCGAACTCATATGACTAGATATGAATGTGATTTGGGAAGCTGTAGAACACATATGACTAAATATGAATGGAATTTTGGAAGCTGTCGAACACATATGAATACTTATGAATGGCATTTGGGAATCTGTCGAACACATATGACTAGATATGAATTGCATTTTGGAAGCTGTCGAACACATATGACTAGATATGAATGTCATTGTGAAGCTGTCGAAGACATATGACTAGATATGAAAGGGATTTGGGAAGGTGTCGTATACATATGACTAGATATGAATGTCATTTGGGAAGCTGTCAAACACATATGACTAGATATGAATAGCATTTGGGTAGCTGTCGAACACATATGACTAGATATGAATGGGATTTTGGAAGCTGTCGAACACATATGTCTAGATATGAATCGGATTTGGGAAGCTGTCAAACAGTTAACAAAGAACATGCAAGACTGACAGAAGTTAAATAAATCGAAGATAAAATAAAAGAAAAGTAATATAGGGAATCAAAAGGAAAGCAGTGAAAGAGTGACCAGTGGGGCATGAGAAACGATGGAAGTGATATTACTGACTAGCCATAAATCAACGTTTAGTACTACATACTCAGCTTGGTAAAATCACCCTTAATTTCCTTTTTATGTTCTGCATATTTAGAAATGCATATACAGGTCTATAAATATGGAATTGTAGAAAGCAATTTAATTCAAGGGAATAACAGGAATCTATAATACTAGATAATATATTTAAGCTAAGGTGATAATTGTCACTTGCCTTGCTAGCCCTCTCCAATCCTTCTGTTCATATTCAGGTCTCTCTACACAGTCTGGGTTTTACTTCTTTAATGCTTTGTCACACTTGGTCGTTTACTCTTCAGCAATTTGTCAATCCAATCAAAACATACTTGATAAAGATTGCACTGTAGTAACTATGGGAATAAATAAATGAATTAAGATGGGAGTCTGGGGGACACTGAGCCCACAGAAGACATGGGGTCCCAAATGTTGAGAGGTGCATTTTACTGCTGTTTTCCAGCCTTTTGACTGAATGATGGTATGAACAAAAATCTTGACTAAGGAAAGAAAATCAGACTCATTTTCTTTCAAGAAATAATTAAAGTTGCATTCAAAGTTTAAAGTGCAAAGCTGGCAAACCCGATAAAGTGAGAAAACAAATGCGTACAAGGATACATAATTGAAATTTTGAGAACAGTGTCTGCTTCCCTAACTCCAAAAATAGTACTCATCTTCCATGCACTTTCTTGTGTTAGATTACTGAAAGTGAAAAAACAAATGGCCACAGTCATATATTTCAATTTGCTTCTGTATATATTTCTGTGGTCTAATTGTTATGAAAGTTAAAGAAATGATTACCACACAAGCTCACAATTAAAATTACCTTCCAATATTGTGTTTGTCCACAGATAAAATTAATATAATTTTCACAAACATGCGCACATTGACACTGTACCAGACAAGGCAGATCATTCACAAGATCCATGTGTTCAGAATGTAGTCCCTTACACTGCATGCCTCAGCACAAGTAGATTGGAGGAATATGGGGTGTTGAAAGAAATTACTGCACCTGGAAAAGGAACAACAGCCAAGAACTCAACCAGAGAAAAAAAAGTGTTCTGAGATGGCAAAGATAGTGTATGTGCCCCTCTGCCAGTGATCAACTGCTTTCATGCACACTCTGCCCAGCTTGCCAAAGATAGCAACTTAGTTAATCGTGCTGAATTATAAAAGACATTACAAACTACTTGTTACTATTAGATACACTGTTAGCACTTGCATCATACATATACACATACTCACAAATATATAAGTGCAAAAGTCATAGCAACATTTGGTTTATGCAATTTTCAACAAATACATTATGTGACACTACTCCTGCCAAGCCAGATCAGTGACTGTTTAATGAGATCAAACAACAGAATGGGTGGTTCATTTTTTATCTACAAATGGCCTGTGTATCCAACTTAGAGCCACTTGATTGACTGTGTACACCTCAGGTACATGAATATGATTTAAAAAAAATGGCCAAAATAACCTATTCCTGTGACCTCCTCTTCACTGCTGTTTATACTTTTATTGCATTGCAATAACTGTCCCTACTGGGCTCTGGTGCAGTTGTGTAAATGTATATGATTGAGAGTGATTTTTAAAACTGTTTCCTGTGAATCTACTATGCATAAGTAATTGTGAAAAATTATCAATGTGATTGTAACTCTGTAGGATTACCTAATTCTTTTGTTACTATTTGTTAAGCTTACTATGTATTATGCTATCTTACTAGGAAATATATTGTAACTTCCTTTGTGTACTTTGTTTCTTTCATATTGACATATGGAGCTTTCTCCTAAAGCATCTGCTGAAAAGGGGCTTGCTTTTGCTGACCCAGTTAGACTATCCAAGACAAGACATATAACTAAATAAATAACTACATGCATTTGGTTTGCCATGATAATTTAAAACACCTGTGACTTTCAGTCACAGAAAACAGTATTATGTTTACAGAAAAAGCACTTAGATGTGTGGCAAGTCCATTTCCAAAGTGTCAGTTGTTAAGAAAAGAGATGAAGATAAACATAAAAGTGTATTTCTTTTCTCAATGCCATTATGGTTAATCTTAATTATGTGCCCTATGCATACACGCAATCTGCTAATCCTTAATGCATTACTGTCTGCAATGCTATCACAATAAAGCAATTTTATAAAAAAAAAAAAAAAAAGGAAAGAAAACTTTGAATCTATCACTCCAGTATGAAAATCAGTTAAAAAGCAATAACACTGCCAGAAAAGGTTGGCACAGTGAGGCAGCAGACAGCATTGTCACCTCACAGCAAGAGGTTCCCCAGTGTGATTCTCATTTGGATGTCTTTTGTGCAGAGTCTTCATGTCCACTCTCTGTTCACATGGATTTCCTCCAGGTGCTCCAGTTTCTTTCCACATTCCAAAGGCATATAGTAGGTGGATTGGGCACTCTAAATTGGCCACATGTATGTGTGAGTGTGTGGTATGGAAGAAAAAACATGGCATGGCACGGCTAGCTTCTGGCAGTACGAACCTTGGCTCTATAGATGATTGTCACTGTTGAAGTGACACCCTGACCCCATGTACAAAAAGATGAAAAAATGGTTCTTAATGGATGAATGGATCGATGGATGACTTACTGTAACAGTCACTTCAAATGCATATGTTAAAATAAAAACCCAGCCACAACTTGTTTAAAAAACTCTAAGTATGAATGTTTTGAAATCATCAAAATGCAAGTGCTTTTGTAATTCTTTTCTGGTTTTTATAAGTGAACTTGTGGTGACCATTCCAGCAGTGTTGTTGTATTTCAGTTTTATAAACAACCATCTCAATATAGTCCTTCAAGGAGGCACATGTCCAGCCTCAAAGAAATAGAATACCATGTAGCATATGGGGAAGGCTAAAAACAGAATGTACAGCCAAAAGTCGTACAGGTGTTATCATACTGAGTCAGAGCTGTGTGCAGCATGAGGTCAAATTGTTATCATACTGAGTCAGAGCTGTGTGCAGCTTAAGGTCTGTTAGCATACTGAGTCAGAGCTGTGTGCAGCATGAGGTGTAACTGTTATCATACTGAGTGAGAGCTGTGTGCAGCTTAAGGTCTGTTATCATACTGAGTCAGAGCTGTGTGCAGCATGTGGTCTAACTGTTATCATACTGAGTCAGAGCTGTGTGCAGCATGTGGTCTAACTGTTATCATACTGAGTCAGAGCTGTGTGTAGCATCTGGTCTAACTGTTATCATACTGAGTCAGAACCATGTGCAGCATGTGGTCTGTTATCATACTGAGTCAGAGCCATGTGCAGCATGTGGTCTAACTGTTATCATACTGAGTCAGAGCTGTGTGCAGCATGTGGTCTAACTGTTATCATATTGAGTCAGAGCTGTGTGCAGATTAAGGTCTGTTATCATACTGAGTTAGAGCTGTGTGCAGCTTAAGGTCTGTTATCATACTGAGTCAGAGCTGTGTGCAGCATGAGGTCAAATTGTTATCATGCTGAGTCAGAGCTGTGTGCAGCATGAGGTCTGTTATCATACTGAGTCAGAGCCATGTGCAGCATAAGGTCTGTTATCATATTGAGTGAGAGCTGTGTGCAGCATAAGGTCTGTTATCATACTGAGTGAGAGCTGTGTGCAGCATAAGGTCTGTTATCATACTGAGTCAGAGCTGTGTGCAGCTTAAGGTCTGTTATCATACTGAATGAGAGCCATGCGCAGCATGTGGTCTGTTATCATACCGAGTCAGAGCCGTGTGCAGCATAAGGTCTGTTATCATACTGAATGAGAGCTGTGCACAGCATAAGGTCTGTTATCATACTGAGTGAGAGCTGTGTTCAGCATAAGGTCTGTTATCATACTGAGTCAGAGCTGTGTGCAGCTTAAGGTCTGTTATCATACTGAGTGAGAGCTGTGTGCAGCATGAGGTGTAACTGCTATCATACTGAGTGAGAGCTGTGTGCAGCACAAGGTTTGTTATCATACTGAGTGAGAGCTGTGTGCAGCATAAGGTCTGTTATCATACTGAGTAAGAGCTGTGTGCAGCATGAGGTGTAACTGTTATCATACTGAGTGAGAGCTGTGTGCAGCATAAGGTCTGTTATCATACTGAGTGAGAGCTGTGTGCAGCATAAGGTCTGTTATCATACTGAGTCAGAGCTGTGTGCAGCTTAAGGTCTGTTATCATACTGAGTGAGAGCTGTGTGCAGCATGAGGTGTAACTGCTATCATACTGAGTGAGAGCTGTGTGCAGCACAAGGTTTGTTATCATACTGAGTGAGAGCTGTGTGCAGCACAAGGTTTGTTATCATACTGAGTGAGAGCTGTGTGCAGCATAAGGTCTGTTATCATACTGAGTGAGAGCTGTGTGCAGCATAAGGTCTGTTATCATACTGAGTGAGAGCTGTGTGCAGCACAAGGACTGTTATCATACTGAGTGAGAGCTGTGTGCAGCATAAGGTCTGTTATTATACTGAGTGAGAGCTGTGTGCAGCATAAGGTCTGTTATCATACTGAGTCAGAGCTGTGTGCAGCTTAAGGTCTGTTATCATACTGAGTGAGAGCTGTGTGCAGCATGAGGTGTAACTGCTATCATACTGAGTGAGAGCTGTGTGCAGCGCAATGTTTGTTATCATACTGAGTGAGAGCTGTGTGCAGCATAAGGTCTGTTATCATACTGAGTGAGAGCTGTGTGCAGCACAAGGTCTGTTATCATACTGAGTCAAAGCTGTGTGCAGCATGACGTGTAACTGTTATCATACTGAGTGAGAGCTGTGTGCAGCATAAGGTCTGTTATCATACTGAGTCAGAGCTGTGTGCAGCATAAGGTCTGTTATCATACTGAGTCAGAGCCATGTGCAGCATAAGGTCTGTTATCATACTGAGTGAGAGCTGTGTGCAGCACAAGGACTGTTATCATACTGAGTGAGAGCTGTGTGCAGCATAAGGTCTGTTATCATACTGAGTCAGAGCCATGTGCAGCATAAGGTCTGTTATCATACTGAGTGAGAGCTGTGTGCAGCACAAGGACTGTTATCATACTGAGTGAGAGCTGTGTGCAGCATAAGGTCTGTTATCATACTGAGTGAGAGCTGTGTGCAGCACAAGGTCTGTTATCATACTGAGTCAGAGCTGTGTGCAGCATGAGGTGTAGCTGTTATCATACTGAGTAAGAGCTGTGTGCAGCATGAGGTGTAACTGTTATCATACTGAGTGAGAGCTGTGTGCAGCATGAGGTGTAACTGTTATCATACTGAGTGAGAGCCATGTGCAGCATAAGATGTAGCTGTTATCATGCCGAGTCAGAGCCATGTGAAGAGTGGGGCAAAAGTTGTAAGTAGTTTTTACTTTTATGCAAACTGGATTTCCCTTGCATAATCTAACAGTGCTGTCACATAAAGAACTGAGCAGTGTTTCTTATGTGTGTTTCTGTTGACTGGCATTTTAATTCCTTACCCCATATCACTCTAAGTCTTCTGTTTTTAATGTATTCTATATTAAATTATTGAAAATTTTAATAATTGCTGAATATATTATAACCTTTGTTTCTATGTATTCTAAAATGGTTTAGAGCCAACATTTCCAGAATGTCTTTTTTAATGTAAAAGCATTTCTTGTGTATGACTTGTAACTTTAATTTACTGTGGAAAGATGGTCATATTATTTCCTTAGCTTTGTTTGCAGGAAACATCAGTATACAATGCTTGTTTAGATATGTAACACGATTGATATTTTATGTATTATACGAGTTCAGTTTTTCATTTGCATAGAAAGATGGCGTATATATTGCTTTGAAAGTTTTTTGCTGTGTAAAGTCCTTGAGGATGACAGCTTGTTATGTCTATTTTCAGTCATCATACAAACATATCAGTGGTGGTTTAATGAACTGATTAGATATATAAGTCTTAAATGTTTTGGGAATTTTTTTATTGGGCACTGATCCTTGTCTAGCAAATAAAAAAAGAGGTTACTATATTCCTGTTACTGGCATGTACATGACTATGATATTAAAAGTCAAACACACCTGTGGAAGCTTCAATATCTGGGAATGAATGGGCTCAACTTTATTTGAATAAACTTTGGATTTTATTTGGATATTATTGCTGTTTCTTCCACTTCCATAGGTTTGTTGGTTTTCTGGTTTGTTTCCTACCATTTGGTTCCTGGTTTGTCAATTTCTTGCTGAAAACAGCAATGTCTATTTATAAATTTATAAATTTATAAATCGTGCTAGTAGTTTTTTTTTTTTACAAATAAAATAGTACAATTATAAAAAGAAGACCTTTTATGCTGTCTTGTGATACAGATTCAAGGAATAAGACATCTCCCACTGACTTTGAATCAATCATTACAGAGGTGGAATGCATGAGCATATTCTAGTCTACAAAGGAAATATAACCATTGATGACAACCATGTTATGCAGCTAAATTTACTTTAGCATGCGTGTGTTATCTGCCATGTGCCACGTGTGTGTGTGTGTATGTGTGTGTGTGTGTGTGTGTGTGTGTGTGTGTGTGTGTGTGTGTGTGTGTGTGTGTGTGTGTGTGTATGTGTGTGTTTGACAGTGTGTGTGTATAACTCATGACACTTCACCTCACAGTCTAGAGGTTAGGTAAACTTAAAGTAGCTGTATGGTACAGAGCAACCACCAAAACTGTATTTCTGTTAATCTGGTATACAAAGACTCACTTTAATGCATGTGTATTGCACACTGCAGTTTATAAAGTTATAAATGCATTTGCTTTAACAGACGTTTTGAACATTTTATTAATAACTTTGTATATGCAACTACAGAGCTTTTCTCCATGTGCATCAATTGAAAAGGGGTTTTATTTCCTATTTGGACTTTCCTGGCAAAATAAAATGTAAACAAGTAGGTAAATAATCAATGGGAGTGGTGGAGCTAAAGCTCCAGGCTCACACGTATGAAATAGGCCTGCTGTTTCTATTTCCACTTTAGTCTGAAATCCTGTGCTACTAAAACACTAAAAAAATCTTTTACAATTTTCAGTTCCATATCCACCAGGTACATAATCCAGCACTGAGTGCAGGTCAGGCAGTGTATGGCTAAACAACCAATCAAAGACAGAGTGAAACACTGACATAAGGAAACCAAACGCTCCATTTTCTTTAATCAGTATATTAATCTTAGGGTTCTTGGTTGTGGCATTCATGCTTTGCATATGTAAATGCAGTAAGCAGTGCTGTGTAAGGAAAACAGCTCATATAGGACCTGAATGAGAAAAGCACAACACACAAAGAGTAAACAACATGTGACTGAAGTGTAGGAAAGGCAGGGGTCAAGGTGATGCAGGTCCTGTGTGACAACAGGAGAACATGGTCTAAACAAAGGATTTTACAGTGCTTCTTAAACATTTTAACTGCATTAACATGCCATACTTCATAAGACTGCAGTTGGTGGAGACATTCTTGAATTTGTGCTTTGCTTTTTTACCACTGTGTAAGAGAAATTGCAGACATATGTGTAACATATTGTGACTGGACAATCTTTTCGATATCCAACTGTGCTGTTCTCATTGGCATTGCATGTGCTCATGTTGGTCACTTAACTATTGTTGTCTAGTCTGACAGCTGGGGAGTTTGCCAGGGGTAGAGAGGCATATTAGTGGGTGGTCAGAAGACGCCCCTCTTTAGCAGCAGTAAGCATTCCTAAGTAGCTATGCATATCATCTCACAAGAGATGATTACTATGCAGGCAGTAAACTGGGGAACCATGCAAAGGGCAAAACATACAGGTAAAAAACGTAAAAGAATACATCAGAAAGAGAATATCATTAATATAATTTTGTATAGTCAACTGTAGGGAAATTGTCTGAAAATGGAATGGAGCAGGAAAAGACATTGCAGAAAGAAACTGTTTTGTGCATTAAACATGTCACGACTGCAGTTACGACTGGAGAAACATTACAGAAAAGATTAACATGCAATGAAAAGCTATGAGTTTCTTTGGACACTTAAAATGAAACCCGCAACCACCATAGCTAATAAGAGATTAAAGAAACGTAACATAGAAGCTGTCCTGTGATATTTGTGATGTGTACTGAAGAAAAGGAATAAGGGGATAGAGAGGTACATACAAAAGTTGCCAAGCATGCAGTCCATGAGACCATGAAGGAGCCCAAATTCCCAATAGCCCAAAGCGCTGCCTGGTTTAGTGACCTGCTCAAGGCCACATAGTAGGAAAATGAAGATGGAAAGATTCATACCATGTACTCTTAGTAATGGAAGCAGAACTTTAGTTCTCTGCACTTAAGTGACAGAAATATCACAAGTTCAGTTAGAAGAGGAATGGGTTGCTGGATGCCTCAGTTCACTGATGGTTGTAACTATCTAGAGTGCAGTTTCCTGCAAAAGTACAGAGTAATCTATAAGTCTTATAGAGCCCAGTGTATAAGTAGTTCTTGTGCCATTATCAAGCAGTCACTTTTGATAAAGATTGAAAAGAGAAAAATATAATTCCAGAAAGCATCTGTGCCACACACAAAATAGTTAGTAATATTTTGCTGTAGAATTGCAGAACAACATATTATGGAGATAATTTTTACTGTGCCATTATCAAGGAGTTAGGTTTGCAAAGAGTGATTTTCCAGTACTTTAATAAAGCACTATAAGAGCACAACAGTACGGGCACAGCACATTTCTAGTGGTGTTATTTCTACTTTGCCTTTGGTTGCATTCCTAGGTTTTAGTCATTTCACATTCAGTCTAACTGCACTGTGCAAGTCAGTTTCCTTCACAACAATAACATTGTCATACTAATCAGGTGTTGTACATTAAATTCCTATTCCAGATATATAAATGGCATACTTTCATAGGTCAGTGGAATATAACACATACTTGTCAAATAACTGTAATGTTTTTAGAAATGCAAAATGGATTTTTATTGCAGAACCCATTACCTCTTTCTTAAAAATGATACGCGTGAGATTCATAACTTAGAAGACTTGCGGATATTGTACATTTAGTAAAATTATGACTTTTTTTTATGTTAAATGTATACACATATGTTTATTGTTTTTTTGTCAATATTAACATGCGTTTTATAATGCAGTGCTCTTGAGATTCTAACTCATGAATAAAAGTGAAAAAATGTTTTTTGCACAAGTTTATTAGAATGTGCGAGACAGCGTACAAACATGCACAGATATGTCAGTATATCACTAATCACAAACTTTGTATGTGTGCTAAACCATCAGTTACAGTAAATGGTAAGTTAAGATACTAATAAAATAAGCAATAACATACATGAAGAGTTATTACAGTTAGCTGTAACCAGCAATGTGCAATAAACTGATGCTGTTCAGCAAAATAATGACTCTGGGGCAGCATCATACTTGCAGGAAAATTGTGTTGCTAGGCAAGTTTACTCAAGAGATCTAGACAATAAAGGAATGCATGAAACGACTTTTACCAAAGAGTGACATATTGTCTTAGTGCATGTAAGTGTAAATTGTCAGATACTGCACACGGAACAAAGAACTACAGCTTGATAGGTAGATTGTTAATGTAATAATTAAGCTATGATGCAAAAGGGTGGTTGCTGACGAGCACAGACAGCGATCAGTGTTGTCAAACAGTGCTATGTAATATTACCAAAAGTGAAATTTCCAACACTTTTAGTAAAGTATAATTCTGAACAGCAAATGCAAAATTTCATTTTAGAAAAGAGACAAGTTCATATTTTGCTGGACTGCAATATAACATTTACAAGATCTCCCAGGTTTAATAAAAATATGGTCAGGATTCTGCCTGCATTCTCTGCCCCCTCAATAAGTAAACAAACCAATAAGAGTTATTATTTAGCATGTGGAAATGTGTGTCATGCACCATCAGGATGAAATATTCCAAAACTAAGAGAATAATGAGACGGCAGCCCTCTAATTAAAATAACGAGGGCTAATGTTCTTTGTGAGTGAGTTGAACTCATATTCTAAAGCACTTCTGATCAGATGATACTTTTCAAATCGTACTGCAAAGGTAGTTTTTATAGCACCTATGAAATTCATACTTTGTAATGGATGTATACAGAGTCCCTGTCTCTACAATGTTATGTATTGTAGAAAGCACACAGCAAATGTATTCAGGTTATAGTTCTTAAAAAAAAAAAAAAAAAATATATATATATATATATATATATATATATATATAAACAGTGCAGCAAGTTCTACTTGCATAGATGCCATGGACCTCCAGATTCTACATGCATTGAGACTGGATAAGGGCACTGCCATGGGACTGGATAAGGGCACTCTCATGGGACTGGATAAGAGCACTGCTCTGGGAACAGATAAGGGCATTGCCCAGGGACCAGTCAAGGGTACTGTCATGGGACTGGATAAAGGCACTGCTCTGGGAAGAGATAAAGGCATGCCCAGGGACCAGTCAAGGGTACTGGCATGGGACTGGATAAGGGCACTGCCATGGGACTGCATAAGAGCTCTCCCATGGGACTGGATAAGGGCACTGCTCTGGGAACAGATAAGGGCACTGCCCTGGGACTGGATAAGGGCACTCCATTAGGACTGGATAAGGGCACACCCATGGGACTGGATAAGGGCACTGCTCTGGGAACAGATAAGGGCACTGCCCAGGGACTGGATAAAGGCACTTCCATGAGACTGAATAAGGGCACTCCCACGGGACTGGATAAGGGCACTGCCATCAGACTGGATAAGGGCACTCTCATGGGACTGGATAAGTGCACTGCCATGGGACTGGAGAAGGGCACTGCCCTGGGACTGGATAAGGGCTCTGAGTGGACAATCAAAATAGCAAGTTATGGTACTGAACACAAACATATGGAGACATACAATAAAGCCAGACTGACATGTACACACTGGACTGAAAGCTATGCAGACATACAATAAAGCCAGACTGATATGCAGATACTGAACGGAAATGTATGGAGACATACAATAAAACCAGACTGACATGCACACACACACTGAAGAGCAGCATGTACGATATGCTTCATGTATGGCAGAACATATATATATATATATATATATATATATATATATATATATATATATATACACATATCTATCTATATATATATATATATATATATATATATATATACTGTCTTAAGGTACATATGTCTAAGAGGTTTACAGGCCAAATGGAAAGCTACTCATAGATGTTTCAGATATAACAGCAGAGACATTGACAGTAGGCTGCTTTCACTCTAGATTGTACAATAAATTGCAATGAGGATGTTTTTCTTATCTCAGGTAGCATAAAGGGACATGCAGTCTAAGAACATGGTTTATAGGATCAAAGGTTTATAGGTATTTACTAGGCTAACAACCACAAGGGCCTTTTAAGCCTAGCCATGCAACCCTAATCTCTGAAAAATTCTGATACCCTTGGCCTGGGAGATGAACCATTTAAAGGCTACCTGTGTCCATTAGAGACAGAGGTGCTAAACCAAGGTTGAATATCCTGTTTCCCATCCAATTGTCCAAGCTGGACTTGAATTGTGTTAGGGAGGAACTTTGCTTCATATGGATGGGGAGCCTGTTCCATAAAAGGGGTAGTCTCTAGGATACATGTCTGTCTCTCCAGCAGGTCCTATTTATATCACAGGCAAGGTTTAAGTCTTTAGAATTAGTAATTCTAGTGATTTTTGTTTTGCAGACATGCATCAGAATGGGGTCTGACAATGCCCTGTATGCCAGGCATAGATCTCCCCTCAAAAGTCTGTAGGAGACAGAATACAGGGAAAGGGCCTTGATTCAGTCTGCATATGACATTTTACTTACACCCTGTATTCATTCAGTGGGGAACCTCTGTGGACATTACAATTGTTGGATATGCCTGGTTAGGTACTTACCAAAGAGGACATTGTACTCAATGATAGGTCTGATGATTGGTGAATGCAGTAGAACAATGACTTCCTTGGACTTGGATGCCATTCCTTTTTTTATAAGCTGTGCAACATAGAATGATTTCCTCACTACTTTAGACATGTGATGGTTAAAGGCTAGATTACTCTCTATGTGTGTCCCTAAGTCCCTGACTACTGAGTCAACTCTTATGGGTGTGTTGCCAATATTATAGTTACTAGGGATGGATGACTTCATAAAGGATACTATTATGCATTTTTTGGCATTTAGTTTTAGCCCATGGCTCTGACAGTTGTTTGTCTGTGTCAGCCCCTCCTGGAGAACATTTGTGTCAGTGGGGGATGCAATGACAGCTCCAAATTTGCAATCATCTGTAAATTTAGTCAGCCAGAGATCACTGACATTGGCCTTAACTTCAGAGAAGTAAATGCCAAAGAGGACAGGTCCAAGGACTGATCCTTGAGGCACTCCACTTGTGACTGGATTCTTTGTAGAGGTGGACTCCCCAGTTTTAATTTCCTGGGTCCTGTCTGTGAGCCAGTTGGCTATCCATCGGGTGACATACAGGTTTGTTTCTAACCGCTTGAGTTTGTCATCAATGCCTGAGTGGGGTATTGTGGCAAATACCTTGGTCAGGTCAAGGTAGGCAGTGTGAATCAGTTTTTCTTCACCCATTGCTTTGGTTACCTTCTCAAAGATGTCCCCCATGTTGAGTAGGCATGATTTGGCCTTGATGAAACCAAACTGGGTTGGGTCCAGTGTCCGGACATTTACTATATCTCTACTGATCATATCCATGATAATTCTTTCCATGGATTTTCATATAAGACTAGTGAGATTTATGGGCCTGTAGTTTCCATGGTCTGTAGATGGCCCACCTTAGTGTAGAGGGATGACTGTTGCTGTTCTCCATTCATGAGGTTCAAAGCCTGTTTGGCTCTGCTCCTACTCTCACCAGGAACAGAATATAAGCACAAATTCCAAGATGTCACCTATAAAGCAGTTATTAGGCTTTCTAGTGATCAACACAGTACATAAAATAATGTCCCTGTGCGCCTTCCCTCACAAGGAGAAAACAGAAGCACTAATCCCAAGATGACTACTGAGATGCACAATGTGGTCTCTCCAATAACTGGTGGTCTTGCAATACATGTTTAAGACTAAGATGAAAAAAATGGGTTAATGTTCTAAACACTGCAGTGTGCATTAAGCAGTTAGATATGAAAGGGGGTAACTTATGTTTTAGCTGTGTAAGAGGAGAGCCACTAATTTTAAAAGAGCAAGATTGATTGAAAGGGGGTGGGCACTTTTGTATTCTAGTTCTATGGAATACAGTGGAATGGCCAATAAATTTAAATAGTTAAAGGAGAGGTATTTTCACAAAATGATAATGTTGTGCTTACTCACAACAGCCAGTGAAAGGGGAGAGGGAAGTAGATATAACGTTAAATTAAGATAAGGGGCAGGCAACTAAAAAGACAGTTGTGTTTAAGAACACAACAGCAACAGTGTAGGAATGTGGGAAAATTCTGTCTGACTCACAAGAAACACATCTGTGGTCTCTTTCCAACCTTTAATTTGCAAATAAAACATAATACAAGTAACAGACAGTGTAAAGCAAACAAATCACATTATACAAAATCGAAAATGCCAATAAAGTAATCCAAAATACAAGAAATCAAAAGCAAACTAACCTTTCCCTCACAGCACGCTGTGGCAGAGTCTGGCTGACCTTTTACCCTAAAGCTTTGAAATGCTTTATTTTACCCCTGAAATGGAAGCTTTAGTTCCTAGCTTCACCTCTCAGTTCACAGATAATTAACCTTAACTGACCTCCTCTAACTTCTGTGTGACTCCTTTATTGGTATGGAGATGGCAACACTCTTTATGATAGGAGTCAATGTACATGGGTGAGACTGTTGAGGTACCACAAAGGAAGAGGCTTTGAATGTAAAATGTTCTACCATCAGTCTCAACAGGTCTGGGCATTCCACTGTCACCATACTTCTGCAAATACGTTAATAGGATACTTAATTTAAAGGGGTAAAGGAGATGAGTTTTTTGACCTTTTTTTCCAAAATGTTTCAAATGGTCAAGGATTATGCATTTTGACCAAAATAGCGACAGTCTCAGCTTCCAGTTGTAATAGTGCATTTCTTCCCGCTCCTCAGAACATTGCTTCCTATATTCTGCACTTTATACTTGGCATAGTGAGACAGAACTGTAAAGTAAATTTGTGAATGTGAATCTGTAATTCTACATGTATTAGTTTTTATCACAACTGTAATTGCATATTTTTCTAATGCATGTCCTAGTATAGGACTTGTGCAAGTGTATCTAAATGTAAAAAGTGGAAGGTGCAGAAAGAAATAAGACAGTGATCTTTAGAATCTGGTGAGGTGGCAACCTTAATTCAGTTTTTAAATACATAAAAGACTATAGCTTTGCCATGTTTTCTTTACTTTTTGAGAGCTAGTAAGTTAGCAGACTATATAATTCCTTTTCTGGGAGCTGAAATGCTGTTGTAAGTTAAGTGTGTGATTTCGTGGGTCAGATTCTGTAACATTCAAAGAATCCGGTGCATATTGCCAGTATCAGAGCGACAGCTGCGTTTAAAGCTATAATATTTACATATGCCTCAGTGAACTTTGAATATGTCGACATATAACATAATTAAGCAGAAGCACCACTGGTGCCCTCGCTAGCAGTCACAGCCACTGCGAAATTCATAAAAATGGTCTCATAAAGCTCGATGTGCATTAACAAAACTACGAAAATTGTACTATCGCAAATAGGTTCATAGGTTCATAGGTTCATACTAGGCTATCTGCCCGAGGGCATTTACAAGCCTAGCCCATAGTTTTGTGGCTTACGCCACCCCTTTAGTATGGGGAACTATACCCATTATTTTGCTGTGCCTCTGTCGAGCAGTGACACTGAGGTAATCCCTGGGGTATATCTGCGATCTCCCATCCATTGGTCAAGATTTCTCTTGAACAAGGCCAGTGAGGTGCTCTGCCTCACATATACCGGGATTTTGTTCCACAGCATAGGGAGTCTTTGGGTGATGAATCTATCCCTCCAGCATGTCCTATTAATAGCCGTGTCGAGGTTTAAGTCTCCCGCCCTTGTGGCTCTGACGGATCTAGATTTTATGAGGTGAAGCATATTCATCAAATCTGGGTTTGACATGGCCTTGTATGTTAGGCAAAGGTCACCTCTGAGCAAGCGGTAAGTGACTGAATAGAGCTGGAGTTCTTTCAGTCGGGCAGCATAGGACAGATGTTTGAGACCCTTTATCCTTTTGTGAGGAACTTTGTGGCCTCTCCAGCTGCTGCAAGTGTCGGGTCAGATACATTCTGAATGGGGCATTGTACTCAATCATTGGTCTGATGAGTGATGAGTATAGGGAGACTATGACCTCCCTTGATCTAGATGAGAATCCCTTCATGATAAGGTGGGCAATGTAGAAGGTCTTCCTAACTACTTTAGCTACATGGGTGTCGAATGACAGACTACTATCAACCTGGGTCCCCAGGTCCCTGATAACTTCTTCTGTGCTCAGTGGATTGCCACCTGTTTGGTAGCTAGGGGTAACCTTGTTTTTCCCGAAGGGTATGACTATGCATTTTTTGGCATTTAACTTTAGGCCATGGCTCTGGCACCAGTTATCCATTTCTATGAGACCCTTCTGAAGGATATCTGTGTCAGATGTGTTTTCTACTATGGCACCCAGTTTGCAGTCATCTGCAAACTTTGTCAGCCATAACCCTCCTGTGTTTGCTTGTACTTCGGAAAAGTAGATGCCAAACAAGAGTGGGCCCAGGACTGAGCCCTGTGGTACACCACTTGTGACAGGCTTAGAGTCTGACATGGCGCCAGCAACTCTGACCCTGTGGGTTCTGTCACTCAGCCAGTTTGCAACCCATCTTGTGATGTATGGGTTAACATTTAAGCTGATGAGTTTTTCAGTGATACCCGAGTGGGGTATTGTATCGAAGGCCTTTGCCAGATCGAGGTAGGCTGTATGGACTGCCTTTCCCTCATCAATGGCTTTGGTGACTGTTTCGAAAAAGTCAACCAAGTTTAGAAGGCATGATCTGCCTTTGACAAAGCCAAACTGGGATGGATCCAAAGTCTGCAAATTCCCTATGTCTTTATTTATGAGGTCCATTATGATCCTCTCCATGGCTTTGCAGATAAGGCTTGTCAAGCTAATGGGCCGGTAATTTCCAGGGTCGGTGGAGGCACCGCCTTTGTGAAGTGGGACCACAGTTGCAGTGCGCCACTCCCTGGGTACGTATCCAGAGGTAAGACTATGATTAAACAGCTGACCTAGCTGTGGGTTTAATTCCTCGTTGAGTTCGTGGAGCACACAGCCGGGGACACCATCAGGTCCCATGGATGCTGTGTTTTTGCTTTGGAGAGAGCAGTTCTCACTTGGGCGTTGGAGATGTTTGGGGGCTGCAATCGCTTGGTATAGATATCTCTCCTTTTGGGGAGGGGAGAAGTTTGCACTGAACCTGTCAGCCAGTATGTTGGCAATGTCTGTAGGATCAGTAATCTTCACATCATTTTGAACTAGTTCTGAACATATCTGGGAGTTTCCTCCCAGGTTTCTAACATAGCTAAAGAAGGCCTTATGATTGTCTTTTGAGTCTTTAGCTATTTTTCTCTCAAAATTTGCTTTGGATGATTTTATGAGAGCTCTTAGTTTTTACTTATAGTGATCAAGGGTGTCTTACCTTTTAAGGATTTTGCTCTATCTTGTAGTAGCTTCCTCCTTTTGTTGTAGAGTTTGTTTATGGCTGGGGTCCACCAGAGTGGACGCTTGCCTTTGGTACAAAGAGTCTTTGTTTTGCTTGGGATTGCCTTATCCATGCAGTCCTGCAGGTGCTGGTAGAAGGCATTTGTAAGTGATTCAGCGGCTTGAGTACTGTTTTCCGCCGCTCGGGGCCTTAAAGGAGACCACACTAGTCTTTAGAAGTGTGAAGTCGGCTTTGAGAAGTTCTTTACTGTGGTCTTTTTATTTCAGGTGGGGTGGGATGAGGACCTCCAGCGAGATTAGTTTGTGATCTGATCTCACCAGTGAGGGGTATACTTCCGGTGTTGAACATTGTGCTCCCATGTTCGTGATGATGAGATCAAGTATGTTTTCTCCTCTTGTGGGAATGGTGACTAGTTGTTCCATGGCATTTGAGTTTATGAATTCCAGGAACTTTTGGGCTAGGGTGTTTGGGCTTGAGTAGTGTTCCCAGTCTATATTAGGGTAATTGAAGTCACCTAGTATGATGGTGTTTGGTGATACATTTATCCCTCTAGTGTTTTCAGGAAGGCCATGTGAGGTTCCTGAGTTTGTGAGGGTGGCCTGTAACATGCTACAATTTGCAGAGCAGTCTTGCCTATGGTTAATTGCACCTGGATGGTCTCCGATGCATCGTGCGTTGCCACCAGTCTTGAGGTGTGGGTGTCCTTGATGAATATGGATACCCCCCCCCTCCTTTCTTGGTATTGTCCGGATTTTGGGGCCGGAACGCATGATATGAGGTAAAACCTGATAGTGCTGGGGTGCTCTCAGGAGCCTTGAACCAGGTTTCTGTCACAGCACAGACATCGATGTTCTCCATACTGAGAAGGGCCTCGAGTGCGTGCATTTTGAGATTTAGACTTCTGGCATTGAGCAGCATTACCCTTAGTTTTTTTCCTTTTTGTGTTCTAGGGTGGTAGGTTTAGAATTTGAGCCTTGCCTAAAAAGGCACTATGGGGGTGGCAAGAGCCTTTGCCAATATCCGAATCCCATGGTGACAGGTGCAAGCCATCCCTTGGCAGCGTGGCTTGTCCAGCATGTCATCCCAGGCAGACAGACATTGGATCCCCTTTGAATGACACCAGAGTTTAAGCCAATTGTTAAAGCTGATCATCTTATCGCTGTATTGTGGCATCATTCTTGGTGAAGGTAGGATACTGCTCAAGGTCAGGGTCATACCTGCCTGGGCTACATAATCAGAGAGCTCCTCAATGTCTCTTTTCATGTAGTCCAAGGAGGTACATCTCAGGTCGTTTACACCAGCATGGACAATGACTGAGTCGTATTTGTACCTGCTGTTGAGAGACCTGAGTGCTTGCGTTATGTGGCAGATTCTAGCGCCAGGCAGGCATCTTACTGTGACCTTCTCCTTACTCAGTCTGGTGAGCGGGACAGTGTGTCTGACTATGGAGTCACCAATGACTAGTGTGTCTGGCATTGTGTTTGGCCTTAAGGGCTGTGACTGTTTGACACTCTGACTGTGAGGTCTATGTGTTGCAGGTGTTGTATTCTGAGGTGGTGGTTGTTTGGGTGTCTGCTTTGGTGGCCTCTGCTGTTTTGGTAGATTTTTGATCAGAGCCTCCGAGTATGTCTTTGTGTGCTTATGTGTATGATTTGAGGTTGTGATGGTACTATGTGAGACTGGGTCTATAGTGTGTGTGGTAACCTTCTCCTCCTGACTGGTCTTGCCAGTCCTATGTTGAGAGAGCTCAGCCTCCAGTTTGGCCGTATAGTTGCATCTCTCGCATGTATTTGTGTTTTGTGGGAGGAGGAGGAGAGGGTTGTCTGTGTACATGAGGCAATTGTAACATTGCCTCAATATTCCCAGGTTCACCAGCTGAGCAGGAGAGGACACTAGCAACTGATCCCTCGACATGCTAGAAGGACTAGACAAAAAAACTTTAAAAGAGATTCCGGGGGATGTGGGTGACCGAGAAATGGGGGTTTGTCTTTTTGGGGTGCTATCTATAAGAGTGCCGTATCGAGGTAATAAGTACTGTAGGAGCAAGTGCTAGGTTTAACAGATAGAGAATAGTCTACTTGGAGTCAAGTAGAGATGATCTTTTTAGTTATAGGATACGCTGATTAGATCAGTAGTATAGTTCGAGGAAGGTAGTTTTAAGGGAAAATTTGAAGAGTGGACTTTAGGTAGCCCGAATAGTTTAAACCTGCTTAGCCGGCGCTGCCCTAGTGTGCAACAGTGGCAGCTCCGCGCTAAATCACGCTAATGCACGCTAAAGCGTGCTTTATAGCAGGGGGCTGGAAAAGACAGGAAATGACCCAAAATGGCCAATAAACTACAAGTTACTGCCTTAAACCACTCCTCTGAGGACAAACAGGCAGCTCAGTACTCCCTACTCCCACTAGTGAGTAAAGAAACTACCCCTTGACCAAAAAAGGAAAATGGAGAAACGCAGGAACCAAGACAAAGCCCAGGGATCAGCAAATCTGATCACTGGAACAAACTATTAGGAAAGTATGGAAAACAAGAGTATTTTTTTTGTTTTTTTCAAGATTTTTTCAGATAGGCAGAAAATACAATAAATGCTGTGTTTTTCGACTAATTGCTATCAAAAGCTAGTACACTTGAGTGTATTAGCCTGTTGTTTAACTTTTAAGCAAAACTTAAACAAGCAAGTGCAACAAACAATTCAAGCTATTAAAAACAGTAAAAACAGGTAGTAACAGAATGAAACAGGCAGAAATAATCCAATGTGTAATGTAAGCTGCTTGAAATTTGAAAGCAATACATATCTTCAGCAATCCCTCCAATAAGGCCAGAGATGACTACAGATGTCCACAAACATTGTGTACTAATAAAATACAATTGCTGGAAGTTATATATTACAATTTGTAGCAAAACATGAATAAAAAGGTGAAAGACAATGACGGCCACTTCACAACAACTGACAGTAGCTAACAATGGGTGCAGGACATATGGGAGGAACACAGGTAATGCACACACCCAAAGAAATTGGAGATAGAAAAGCAGATGTGGAGCACGGATGAGGCTGAGGGACACACACGGGGTATGCTGGAATAAGAAAACCTGAAGGCAGTCAGAGGGCCACATGGGCATTTATTTATTTTGTGGGAATAAACCCCATTTTTGTTTCTTTTTTCCTTTTTTTTGAGAAGGACAGGGAAAATAGAGAAAGAGGACAAGAAGTGCAACACAGCAGGTACACACATATAACAAATATCACAACACATCACAGACAAAGGTCAGAAATAAACATAAAGGAAAAGACAGGTAAGATACACAGACAGCACGCTCAACAACATGGGAAATGGAAAGTTGACAAACAAGGTGGGATGCAATAGCAGCAGTAGTGAAATGCACAAATCCACATGTACCTATGCACTGTTACATAATGACATGCTGCACACTGTGTGACAGTCATACCTGGAGCAATAACAGCCGTGGTGAAATGCAGAAATCCACATGTAGCTATGCACTGTTACATAATGACATGCTGTGCACTGTGTGACAGTCATACCTGGAGCAATAGCAGCCGTGGTGAAATGCAGAAATCTACATGTACCTATGCACCATTACATAATGACATGCTGCGCACTGAGTGACAGTCATACCTGGAGTAATAGCAGCCGTAGTGAAATGCATAAATCCACATGTACCTATGCACTGTTACATAATGACATGCTGCACACTGTGTGACAGTCATACCTGGAGCAATAACAGCCATGGTGAAATGCAGAAATCCACATGTACCTATGTACTGTTACATAACGACATGCTGCACACTGTGTGACAGTCATACCTGGATGTCTATGACCAATGGCAGTTGCATAGTGTAGGGATCAAAGTACACATTGGATATTGAATCCAGTACCCAAGTAGTCTATCAGCAGTGCAAGTGTAAGCCAAGCAACAGCAAGCACAGCTGAGCAAATACAGGCCATGAAATCCTGGAAAATGCCAGCAGAGGACAGAAAAGAACTTTCAACCATGCATACGAAAGGCAGAGTACTGAGCACCATGCTGAATAGCAGTGCTGTAGCAAAAAACACAAAATGGCTGCTACTTACACAAATAGGTGTACACAAATCAAACAGATTTGCATGCATATGTCACAGACATATGCAATACCAGAGGCAATGCACAGGTGTAGACATATATGTATGACATTCATTGGCCTAACAAGAAATTATCAGAAAGCAATGTCAGTACACATACACTCACCAATGACATGTAATAATATACTTTCAGAAATCTAAGATATAATGCTATATAACAACTATTAGGTTGTCTTCAGGAAGTTCAACAAATTACTCTGGGTAACATGTAACACACAAGTATAAGAAGAACAAGAATGCAGTCTGAAAAGTACACTGGTTACAATGTAACACACAAGTATAAGAAGAACAAGAACATAATGCCAACAATAGCCAACAACTTGTGTGCAGATGCCATGCATATGTATAATGCCAATAGGGTTGGTGCTAGTTGACTTTCCAACAAAATCACTATTTGAAAATGGGCAAGAATTCAAAGGAAGATGAACATATGCCATGCACAGGTGCAAGATATATGCCAGAACTATAAAGGTGTAGGGAGGTGGACAACATGGGTCCACATAAAGTAGGACATGCCAGCAAAGCTAAGTAGGTGAAAGATAGAGCAAAACAACACTATGTAAGTGGACATACTGCAAATGTATGGGTATAGGGTGGTGTTGAAGTCAACCCAAGCTACACTGACCGAATGACCAATGCATGCAGAAGGGACATCTTGACCCCATGTTGACAACATTACAGCACATGAAGACAGTGATTAAGAATAGAACAGTACAGTGAACAACATTACAGCAAATTAACATGAAGTCCCTGACTGAGCAAAGTACAGTCATGTGCACAGCATTACAGCATATGAAGCCAATGACTGAGGAAAGGACAGCTCTGAGAGCAGAATTACAGCACATTAACATGTCAGTAACTGAGCAAAGGACAGTTCTACGTACAACATCAGAGCAGATGAACATGAAGTCAATAACTTAGCAGAGAAGAGTCCTGTGAACAGCATTGCAGTGCATTAACATGAGTTTAATGCTGCCCACAGACCTGATAGTACAATGGGCTTTCTGTATTGATTGGAATATGTGCAAAGACATGTATATATATCAAAGCATATGGACACCATTTGCCAAAATATGTGAATTACATGAATAAGAAATGCATCTGGAAATCTAACATAGGCCAAAGAAAGCATTGCATTAATGTTGTTATATAAATCCACATTACTAAGATATATACATGAACGGTATAGAGGCAGTCTATGCATTCTGTAACATAATGCCCATATATACCAGGCACAGTTATATGCTACAGCATGGCAGGATCATTGCTAACACATGCCATGCACACAAAGCCAGTATGTCAGTGTGACAGCACAAGTGTCATACAAAGTACAGTGGCAAGAACATGTCCTGCTGTTGAACAGTCATGACATGGCAACCCACAAATCAAACGCATCCCACTGTGTTATTTGTGGAGTATAGGCAAATGGGAATTGCTATCAGTCTCACACATGTATACACTGCAGCTCCTGCATGACTCAGCATGTTAACTGAAAAATACATAACTGTGACATACAGAGCCACCATGTATTGGGCAAATAACAATACATGCTGCTCTGCATGAATAGGAATACACACACACACACACACACACACACACACACACACACACACACACACACACACACACACACACACTTGCATATAATGATTACCACACCAGGCATGCATGTCTGATGTGGTATTGTGAGTCGTGCACCCATTGCAACATAATGCTAAATGTCACATGACACCTATTGTGTATGTTTGGCCGTGCATCACATAAGCATGGCAGCCAAACGCTATGCATGTATAAGGGTGCATATACAGTCCCGTTGCTTATATGGCAAACACCACTGTGGCAGCATTACACAAATGGATCACACAGATGATATATTCGGTGCTGAGGGCCCACCCTGATGGGGATGAGCATCAGAAATAATCTCCTAGGCTATTTCTCTGAATAGGTCCTGCATCACCCATGCCATATCCTGAAAGAAATTCCCCATCATGTCCCACATATGTGTTTGGAAAACATCAGTCATCACCTTTCGTATCTGGTCACTTAAACTGTTTTGTGGTGGAGCTAACCCGTGTCTCCTCTGGGGTGTAGGAGGGATGATGGTATGTGCTGGTCCATGCTCTTCCTTATCATTGTCTCCGTCATGGTCATCATCTCCATCCAAGGACTCAGGCAGTGGTCTGGCATGTACTGCTCTTTAACATCTGATGGTAATTGTCCCACATATGTGTTTGGAAAACATCAGTCATCACCTTCTGGATCTGGTCGCATAAACTGTTTTGTGGTGGAGCTAGCCAGTGTCTCCTCTGGGGTGTAGGAGGGATGATGGTATGTGCTGGTCCATGGTCTTCCTTATCATTGTCTCCATCATGGTCATCATCTAGATCCGAGGACTCAGGCAGTGGTCTGGCATGCACTGCTCTTTGACATCTGATGGGTAAGTGTCCCACAATTCCCATGCTCTGTCAAGGAGAATCACAAAACAAGAAAGAAGGTACATAATATGCACACCTGCAACCTTATGAGTACATAACAAACCACTGTGACACAATGCACAGGCAGAATATATTCAGTATGGCATATTACAATAAGGTATATCAAGTGTACAGTCAAGTGCACTGCCATATGTGATATAGGTAATGAATCCAAACCATGACAATAAAATCTACATGTTTATCAGGCCGCACATTCCTGTGAGACACATGACTGTCATGAAACAGAAATGTAACATGTAAAATGTATGCCTTCACCATAATCCCTACATGTGAGAAGAAAGGTATATCACCAAACATTGCAGGTGTCATTAAAACCACATTCTCAGATGATGTGGCTTAAAGTGATTATGTAGAAAGAGTATGCTAAAAATAATTGCTGCTAGCAGATGGATTTTCATACATCTGACATATTCCCTATGTTCTATTATCCACACTTATGGATGAGTTCAGTGGAAACCCATGTCAGGGGGCCACGTTATCCCCTCACAGAATGTGAGCAGGTTACTTCAGGCCATGCCATGGCATGCATAACACAGCACATCTGTGGAAATCCTGCCATCACCTGAGCACTTGTTTATCAGCTGTCATTATGCATGCCAAGCATGCGGACAGTCATCGCACTTAGAAATTGTGGCAGCCTACTATGACACTGTGTCATGCATGCAGCACTGACATATGTCTACACTGGAAAAAAATTGCTACAATGGTAATCCACTGTGAAACTGAAAACATAATACAAGTACTGGACATGCAGTGGGTAATAACTTGATGTATGTCTCACTACATTGGCCAACAGATTGTCAAAGTGAATGTCACTATTTCCATCTTTTCTGTCTTGTATGTGTGGCTTCCACATATATGCCTAATGCCGGTGTGTGATTATGTGAATCACACACAACTGTAATGCAGGTGTCTGTGCAAGTAATGAGTCATGTGACCGGCCATCAAATAACATATTTGTATAATGAAGATATTATGAGGTGGCAATCCAGTGGGAAATAAGAAAGCTATATGCAAATGAGCTGAGCAAGGCAACAAAGTCATTGGCTGTTGCAACATCAAATATTTGAAAGGTAGCACAACACCCTAGAAATAATGGACAATCTTAAACACAGTGACAGTCTGTAACATATAAAAACAGAGCTTATGTCATAAACACAGTACTGTTTATCTACTAATGTATCAATGTCCCACATACATTTATTAGCAATCATTATGTATGACCTTGCAAAATTCAAACAGCATAATGCTGATTGGTGATTATGAAACAGGTAGTTATAAATCAAGAACAGGGATGGTTATGTGTAGAAGTATCCCTAAATGCAGGATACACCCATTCTGCAACCAAAGTATCAAAAGTGTTGTGGGCAGACGTGATACTCACATTGTCTTGAAGTGTATGCCAGACATAAACCAACAACAACAGCATGAACAATGAGGCAGCAGGCACCCATTCAATATGTGAAAAGGCATTCTATGAACAACAGATCAGTTACTGAGAACCACAACCACAGATACAAGTGTGCTAACAGGAAACAAAAAAATATTAACCACTACAATCAAAAGCACTGTAACAGTTACACATAACTGATGCACAAATTCACATTACATTCATCAAACATGGCCTGCTCTTAACTCATATGCAAACATATTTTTATGCGATTCATGCTGATAATCACATAGATTGTATGACTATTGCAGTCACCTTACAGGTGCATGCTGGGTAATCTTGCATTAGTAGTAATATGCATGGAAATGCAAAACAAGCCAGTCCTCTAACAATGTTTAGCTCTATTTTAGGTAAAAATGAGAAAATGTACTTAGCATACTTCTCTTCCTGTGCTTCTCCTCCAGCCTGTGCATCTGTTTGATGCACAAAGCACAATTCCTAGCCTGCACTTCATCATCTGCAAAAAGCAAAAAGCATGTATGAATGACACTATGCAGGTAGAAAATAGGATAAAACTATGTAAGTATAAAATAGCAGTGAATTAAGCTGAACAGCTCATATGCTCTTTAAATTCTATACTGACTTATAGAATCTGCACACATATTTTTCTGATGTGTGACACACAACACTTTACTCATTGGAGGACTAATAAACACAGCTTGCAGGACCTGCAATTCAAACCTGCAACTTTTAGCTATGTTTACACTATAACCCAGGCATCTACCTACCTATGTAATACATCTTGGCTGAGATTGTATGTATAAAATACAGTTAAACAAATGAAAGGTATGACTGTGCAGGGATACAGTAGTAACATGGATCACGACTTACACATTGCAGGATGGTTAAAATACAGTTCGATGTGCTGTGCATTTGTAAACAAAAATGTGCGCGCCTGACTGCATGTTGGCACAGTGGTCACAGCACAAAAACACAGCTGTAACACTTCATAGCTCAGACAGTCGAATACATAGCAACTCTTGACAGACAACTACAAATTCCTGTTCACCACATACATAAATATAGTTTAGGTTGGGGGCGGAAATATATATGTATATTTTGTTGTTACATTAGAAATTATACATCACAACTATCTCTGATATCAAGGGATTCCCTGATCTACAGCTGAAATGCAAATCTGTCCATCTCCCTCCCTCCAAATAACACCTTGAGAAAGGTGATGAATTGGAGTTAATAATGACAAGAGTTACACAGTAAATTCAGTTTGTCCATGTACAATATTCCACATTCATTCTACACAACTGTTTTACTATGTTCAAGACTTTACAGATCAAACTATAGTAAAAGAGCTGCTGTTGCCAGAAAATTATGGATAACAGAGATCTCTGAACAATACGAGAGATCTCTGAACAATACGAGAGATCTCTGAACAGTACATGCTACAATGATAAGCATTGTGCAGTATACCTGTAAACATCAGCAAATAGTTCTACAAGGAACTGCAAAACATTTACACAGACACACACACAGAACAAGACTTATCAAAAAATATCCCAACAGATATTTGAAGCTACGACATATGCACACTGGTATCTTGTTTTTCAGGCTGCGCTAACACACAGCACAATACCGTTACTATTTTGTGTGCTTATCCAGATTCCTGCAGATGACAGAGGAAGACGCAACCATCTGCCACCTAAAATCTGTAGGCCCTCATGCTCCATATAACTGTGAGGCAGCATCTACTGTTTAACATATGGACGACACTCAGACCTGCTTTGGTCTTGTGTTCAGCAAACAGGTATTTAATAATACTGTGCATTTTGTAAAGCAGAACTGACTAAGGGATGTCTGTATGAGTTATTATTCTCACATTTATTTATTTATTTTATTTTATTTGACATTTGTTTACCAGGAAAGTCCAACTGGACTAAAAAGAACCCATTTTCAGTGGAGACCCCACACATACACAAGTAGACTGTGCAATAATCTTGCAGTATTATGGATAACAGACAAATGTGTTTCTATCGGTGGCCTAGGCGTTATAGGTGTCAGTGCACATGGCTATAATGGATGTATGAAATTAAGTACTTATATGATGGAAAACAAACACATTGAATGTTTAATAATATGCACATGATGGACAATATTAAACAGACCCCGTGAGAATCAAACCCATAATTACACAGAGAACACTCACCTTGTGCCTTCTTGATTATCCAGGTGAGTTAGTTGTCAGAACAGGTAAATGATGGCTGTAAAAGGCATATATCTGACACATCGGTCATGCCTATAGCTCTGATTTCCTTAGGAATCTACAGGTCTACTTAGGATTATGACACTTACTGTAGGCATCCACTGGCTGTCTCCACACCTTGGGAACCCCCTGGTAAAGATCTGCAGGTCATGATAGTGGTGGCAAACCTGCACTCTAGTCTGTTAGATTCTTGTATGATGTTGGTGCTCCTTCCCAATCCAGTTTCAGATGTCCTTCATCACAAAGTTCCATGGTTTGGCTCTGATAAGATCTTCTACTCCAGCATAGAGGGTCAGTATCTGGGTGGTCTCCTCTTCATGGATATAACCTGGATATAACAAAGCTTCCTGGAAGTAGCCATTTCAAAGATAATGTTGAGAACATTCAATAAGCAGCTCACTGAGGTCCCACTCAGTTTGCAGGCAGTAATAGTCTGACCTGTAAATGTATCAAATCACAATTTAAAAGTGTGTTATGGGATAGTATCAGATCACTGGACGGTAACCGACATATGCTACATGTGGTCCTGTCTAATAATATCTATGGGGTATTTGGGTCGCCCACCTCCTCATTACACCAATCTATTGGTTGATGCACCACATTTCAAGAACTTCCATGGATCTACACAAATGGGTTTCTAATACCTTGAATTTTAATGCGTATCATTGCACGCACACATTGACGTAAAAGCTGAGTGCACATAGTCGGTCTTATTTTCCTTTACACCTGACTCACAGGTAGCTGCAAAGATAATGTTGCACCTATTAGATTTTCTGTGGTGGGATGTGTTTCTCTCATTATATACGTATGCAATTACTCCTTAGAAATGTATGTGTATACGTATGCAATTACTCCTTAGAAATGTATGTGTATCTGCTTAGACTGATGAAATTACAGAAAACTGTGTGCAGTATAAAAAAAATGTATATGACTTACCTACAGTATGTTCCCATGAACTACCACATCAATGGTAGTCCACTGAACACAAAAGGCATTATAAGAGATCTGGGAACACAGGTTGACACAACCTCTCTTTTGACCACCACAATGCCACTGTGGTCAGAAAGTCCTTCTATGTGGCACATCTCATTACTAAGGGTTTTGCATCCAGGAAGAAAGAGGTCATTGTCTCCCTCTACTTTTACCTCGTTAGGCCAATCATCGAGTACAATGTCCCATTTGGCATGTACCTCACTAGACCCCTGCAAGAACTGGAGAGGCTGCAAAAGTACCTCACAAAGAGGATCCTATGCCTTAAATACTTGTCCTATATAGATAGATTAAAAAACTCCAACTATTCTCTCTCTCATATCGCCTATTTACAGGCGATCTCTGCTTGACTGACAAAGCCATGTCTGATCCAGCTCTGTTAGAAATGCTACATCTAAAGAAATTTCAATCCCTCTGCACCACATGTCGAGAGACCTCAGCCACATCACCACAATCAACAGAATGTGCTGAAGGGATGTGTTCATAACCCAGAGACTGCCCATGCTCCGGAATAGACTTTGCATGCATGTCAAACAGAGCACCTCACTGGCTCTCTTCAAGAGAAATCTTGATGAGTGGATGGGAAATAGAAAATTCACCCAGGGGATCACTCCAGTGGCTCTACTCGACAGAGGCACTGGAAACTAAGGTTGGGTGGCACAATGCCAGGGTAATCCTATGGGCTAGGCTTGTAAAGGCTCCAGGACCATTAGCCTAGTGCACACCTATGAACCTATAAGGGTGTAGGATTGACCTGTATGCATACAGGTGGGTATATCTGCATCACTAATAGGCTTCCCCATATGAACTTGTACAGGAAAATATAAGCAATACCTGCATACCTCTCAAATGTCCACATTTCTGCATCATGCCCAGATTTTTGCCTAATATTGTTGGTCTGTTCCTGATCAAATTTATGGTTTTCTGGCAAAGCACTTAGGATTGAAATCACTAAATAATGACACACATTACAGTTTCAGACTTTATATCCTTCAGAAAAAAAAGTTTCTAAGTTCATAAGAGCAGTATTTAAAATCTGTCCCTATTTTTGAGCCTTTGTTACCACATTATTTTAGGCTTTGCCCAGATTTCTTGCACTAAGAGATTAAGAGGTATGAGCACTGGGTGAACAGTACATAAAGACACACTGATGAAATATCTGTATATATTACTGGTGACACTGTACAGTCCATGGTATAGGCAATGAAATCTATGTATTCCAACACTGTCCATATGTACCTATAGAAATAAAATAGAGGTAAGGCTCCAAGTCTCTTCAATGAATTTTATTGTCAGGTTACACAAGCGCTTTCACCATTTGGCTTCTTCAGGTGTATCCAACAATTGAAATAGACCTGCATTTATACCAATTATCACATGGTTGCCTACTAATGTTCTTAAAGACATATATACCTTGAAGCCATAAAAACATATATATAACATGCATACAGTCACTTGTGACATACATTTATTATATAAAATATAAGGATAAAAAATATAAAAGCATAATAACTATTTAAATTACCTGTGCAATGCTCTATTTTTTTAAAACTGGCTTTAATGGTACGTGGTCATTCAGACCATGTCCATTATTTGCTCTTAACTTCACTATCCATTTTGTTTCCAGATGTTCTGTTCTAACCTTGACATCACCACCCCTCACATATTCAAAGCATCTATCTATCACTCTGAAAGTGAAATAATGCTGCATACTCATCTCTTTAACGTGCTTGGCTAAAGCATTAAACAAGCTGCCCTTTTTAATGTGGTATACATGCTCTCTGATTCTATCTCGTAATAACCTATCCGTTTTCCCTGCATATAATTTGTTGCAGGTTTTACAAGTAGCTAAATATACCACATGTGGGGAATCACACTTGGCACTGATTTTAAATGTATAAACTACACCTGAGTCTGATTATTTGCATCTATAAACCTACAAAATTGACATTTAGTGCATGGTTTGGTACCCAAACTGCCACTCTGTGTACTAAAGTCTCTGGGGCTACATAGTTGTCTTTTTAAAGATTTCTTATACTTGAAGGTGAATTGTGGAAATGCACCTACCAGTTTGCTTACTTGTCTATCTGAGGTTAAAATGTTCCAGTGCTTATTAACAATACTTGTATAACATTTTATGTTTCTGGAATAACTAAAGCATAACTGAAGTGGTTGTACATTTGTAGATTTTCCTTTTATATAATTATTATTATTATTATTATTATTATATTATTATTATATTATTGTTATTATTATTATATTATTATTATATTATTATGTTATTATATTATATTATTATGTTATTATTATATTATTATATTATTATTATTATTATTATATTATTATTACTATTATTATTATATTATTATATTGTTATCATTATATTATTATTATTATTATTATTATTATTATATTATTATTATTATTATTATTATTATATTATTATATTATTATTTTCTATCTGTTGGGAAAATAGGGTTTAGCTCTGCTATGCCTCAAATTCCTGCCAGTATTGACACTTGTGTCAATCATCCTCTGATCGTAGCCTCTTTCCAATAAGTCTGTCTTTACTGCATCTAATTGTGTCATAAAGTCCCTCTCCATCGCATTTAACCTAGAGGCTCGATATACTTGGTATTGTGCTACATTTCTAAATGTGAACTGAGGGTGCATGCGATCCCTTCTAAGAAGGTTATTTACATGACATTCTTTCCTAAACATACTGATATTTAATTTACCATTCATTTCCAGCATAACAAGAACATCTAGAAAATTAAAGGACTCATTTTGGGTATAAAACAACTAGGCTTCCTATACACAAAATCACTATTAATATCATTACTAGAAAACAAAATTTTTAACATTAAATTTTTAGTAAACATCTTAATATCTAACACCACTTCTGTGATGTCAGAGTCCAATGTAGGAATAAAGGAGAGTCCTTTTTCTAAACCTTTGCACTCACTATCAGATAGTTCATTTTTAGATAAGTTTATTACTAGCTTTTGTTGTTTAAAAATGCTTTTTTGATGGTGTATGGACTCACCATACTGTCCGTTTGTTTCCTTTTGTTCCTCGTTACACTTCTGCCTCTTGTTTGTGCTTGGTTCAGCTGACCTCTCCCTCTGCTGTTCGATCTGCTCCTGGTTGGTAAGGGGAATTGCAAACCTGCTGGTTGAGGACCTTCTAAAAAAGACAAAGTATGATGGAGCTTTTCATCAAAGTTAACTTGAACACTGCCATTTGTTTCATTGTGTACTTGCGCTTTCGTGGTGATAATTTTCTTTCTAATTGCTGCATTGTCCGTTGCCGTAGAATTACAACCTAACCCAGTGGTTACAGAACCACTCCCCTCTCGTACTACTTGAGTGCTATATATAACCAAAAATAACCAAAAATACACCGAGGTACCACACAATAGCGTCTTTATTACACAAAAAATAAGAACAGTGGTGAGTGCTTTCACAAACCTAATTGCTTCATTGAGTGCTGCCTGCATTCCAATACGCTGTAACTTGCGAATTGCTCTCAGTATTGGTTTTCACTGTAGTAGAGGGGTTGACCTGCTACTTTCAATTTCTGCATCAGAATTATTGGTGCTATGAGCTTCATTAATTACAAATCTCGGTCACATAAATACGTGGCCTTTAGAAAAATCAGATCTGTCTCTTTGCAGTTTCTTTAATTTAATCTGAGTCAGTCTGCACCCATATGCCGACACATTGTCTAAAATATCAGTCATTGGTTTCATAAGAGTGTTTGAAGCATACTTTTTGCATAGATCTAGGTACTTATTCTTAATAATGGGTGTGATTTTCAACTCCTCCTGCTCAGCAGCTTCTGACAACAGTTTTAAGTACCCTAGACTTGTTTGTATGTTTAATTTTTGCCATGCACATAATAGCAAAGGATCACAGTCAATTTGAGCCGGCATTTTAAGTATCCTTAAACCTCTTGGTATGATGTTTTCTGCTATGCATGTCTGTAGATGGTATTTTTCATAGTGTATCCTTTTTAATTTCAGCAAATCTTTCTCTAATAGAAACAGTTCACTTTTCAGTGCTAAATAGCCTATATTTACGATGTCATCTTGTTCTATCACATTCATATCGTATAGCAATGGGTTACTTCTTTCGATCACCTTAATCATGAACTGATTAACATTTCTGTCTGTCCATGAAATGTTCATTCCTGGGTTATATTCCAACTCTTAGAAGGGATCGCATGCACCCTCAGTTCACATTTAGAAATGTAGCACAAAACCAAGTATATCGAGCCTCTAGGTTAAATGCGATGGAGAGGGACTTTATGACACAATTGGATGCAGTAAAGACAGACTTATTGGAAAGAGACTACGATCAGAGGATGATTGACTCGTGTCAATACTGTCAGGAATTTGAGGCATAGCAGAGCTAAACCCTATTTTTCCCAACAGATAGAAAATAATAATATAATAATATAATAATAATAATAATATAATATAATATAATAATAATATAATGATAATATAATAATATAATAATAATATAATAATAATAGTAATATAATAATAATAATAATAATATTATAATAATATAATAATAATGTAATAATATAATATAACAATATAATAATATAATAATATAATGATAATAATATAATAATATAATAATAATAATATAATAATATAATAATAGTAATAATAATAATAATATAATAATAAAAAGAATAATATTATTAATAATAATAATAATATAATAATACAATAATAATATAATAATAAAATATAATAATAATATAATCTAATAATAATAATATAATGATAATAATATAATAATAATATAATAATATAATCTAATAATAATAATATAATAATATAATCTAATAATATAATAATATAATAATAATAATATAATAATAATATAATAATATTAGTAATAATAATAATATAATAATAATATTAATAATAATATAATAATATAATATAATAATAATAATAATAATAATATAATAATAAAATATAATGATAATAATATAATAATATAATAAATAATATAATAATAATAGTAATAATAATAATATAATAATAATATTAATAATAATAATAATATAAAAGGAAAATCTATAAATGTACAACCGCTTCCCCTTCACAATCCACAATTCACCTTCAAGAATAAAAAAATCTTTAAATAGACAACTATGTAGCCCCAGAGACTTTAGTACACAGAGTGGCAGTTTGGGTACCAAACCATGCACTAAATGTCAGTTTTGTAAGTTTATACATACAAATATTAATTTTTTACATCCAGACTCAGGTGTAGTTTATACATTTAAAATCAGTGCTAAGTGTGATTCCCCTCATGTGGTATATTTAGCTACTTGTAAAACCTGTAACAAATTCTATGCAGGGAAAACGGATAGGTTATTACGAGATAGAATTAGAGAGCATGTATATCACATTAAAAAGGAGAGGTTGTTTAATGCTTTAGCCAAACACGTTAAAGAGATGGGTATGCAGCATTATTTCACTTTCAGAGTGATAGATAGATGCTTTGAATATGTGAGGGGTGGTGATGTCAAGGTTAGAACAGAAAATCTGGAAACAAAATGGAGACTGAAATTAAGAGCAAATAATGGACATGGTCTGAATGACCACGTACCATTAAAGCCAGTTTTAAAAAATAGAGCATTGTACAGGTAATTTAAATAGTTATTATGTTTTTATATTTTTTATCCTTATGTTTTAAAAATGTTTTATATAATAAATGTATGTGACAAGGGATTGTGTGCATGTTATATATGTGTTTTTATGGCTTCAAGGTATATAAGTCTTTAAGAACATTAGTAGGCAACCATGTGATAATTAGTATAAATGCAGGTATATTTCAATTGTTGGATACACCTGAAGAAGCCAAATGGTGAAAGCGCTTGTGTAACCTGACAATAAAATTCATTGAAGAGACCTGGAGCCTTACCTCTATTTTATTTCTATAGTTGAACTGGTTTATCATTTTTTCTTGAGGTACCTGGTTGCTGTTGTGACTGTTTTTTGTAAAGAATTATCCATATGTAGCTATGTAACATGTATTTGTAGTTATATTCTGAATATATTCTGAATATTTATTAACTGATGCTTATTAAAACATAAACTAGAAATATTGCCTCAATAAAACTATCTTCATGTTTATGTCTGTTTACCATGTATTGTCCATGGTATGCTTACAGATACGGAGGCTTCACTGCTCACTTTTGATTGTGTTGATATAAGCTATTCATCTATAACAGTTCAGGTTACCATTACTTTTTTTTTTTGGCACAGGTTGTCTGTTTACGCTGAAGTTGCATAACATCTGTTGACAATACACGATGTGTGTGACAGTCATCCATCATCCATTATTATTGTTTTTTACATATATTATGTGTGGTATGTTTTGTTTTACATAAATGTTATGTGTAGTATGCTTTGTTTTACACATATATTTTGTGTGTTATGTTTTGTTTTACACAAATGTTATGTGTAGTATGTTTTGTTTTACACATATATTTTGTGTGGTATGTTTTGTTTTACACAAATGTTATGTGTAGTATGTTTTGTTTTACACATATATTATGTGTGGTATGCTTTGTTTTACACAAATGTTATGTGTAGTATGTTTTGTTTTACACATATGCCATGTGTGGTATGTTTTGTTTTACACAAATGTTATGTGTAGTTTGTTTTGTTTTACACATATGCTATGTGTAGTCTGTTTTGTTTTACACATATATTACGTGTAGTATGTTTTGTTTGACACATATGTTATGTGTAGTATGTTAATGTGAGCTGCACACAGATTGTAAGGATCATGCGATACAATTGTGTTGCAGTTGGCCTTCCACTGCTATGATATTCGCTCTAATGTGTTCAAATACCACATACATCTACAGATACAACCAGTTATGATGTTCTAAATATTATGCATTCAGACATTGTTTTCATATCATGTATGTTATTTTATATGTCTATATGTAAGGCAGGGACTATTTTATAGAATTTTGCAATGTACAGGAATCGACATAAGTTATCAACATAATCATCTCCATATGTGGGACCCGACAATAATCTAACCATGTGTATATATCTGTCTTTCAGATGGCAAACAGACCTGGGGGGTGACAATTTATGCCGCAGGAAAATGACATAATATTAGATGTTCTTTGACATCATAGATGGAGACTACTTAGACAGGTAGTAAAATATAGTTTGGAGGAATAATTTGTTGACTGATCTCACTAATATAATTCATGTGGTGGGAAGTCACAACAGATCCTGAAAGGACTGTCACTGATGCTGCTTTGAAATGATCCTTTTTGCAGCCAACAGGGTGCATCTGTAAGGGAGGTCAAGGGATGCAGCAGTGGTGGCCCACCACTGACTCACCTAGGTGAGCTCACACAGTTTTGTACATCCCTGCATATGGCAAATGGGGAGTACTACATACCTGGGGGTAGAATAGAAGCAGGTGTTCCAGGTAGGACATATATATATATATATATATATATATATATATATATATATATATATATATATATATATGTTACTTTGTATAACACTGTTGCATATAGAGTACCTCAGCATAGATTGTTTTTGCATGCATATACATGTACTGCTATTTTTATGTTACAGCACCAGAACTGCACCATGCACATGGGGCACACATGCTGACAATGACCAATGTAAGTGAAATGACATGTTGCTGTATACCATCAGTACATGAATAACAGTACAACTAACGTGTAATATTGTCTGAATTCATTTGCACAGGTCCATCCACTTCTGCACAACAACAAGACATTACAGGTAAGTGTTTCTATATACTGTTACTGTGACCATTACCTGTTATTGTCTCTACTTCCTGTCATGCAAGTGTGTATACTGTCATATTGAAATTTCCCTGACATTGATACCCTACAGGTACATTTTCTGGGAACATGAGCTGTGCAGATCCATCTATGGTCAGATCAGGTATGTCTCCCCACCGTGTTCATGGGCTGCAACACTATGTAGCATAACTGTGTTGTATGTAAATAATGTCACTGTTTTTCATACACACAGACATCTGTTCAACCGGTGAACCATACATCATGTGATTTTCACTATACCCTGTTACTGTGATGTATATGTTATCATGTGACTATGGCTGCATATATGACTGCATTGTCTTTGTTTAGATATTTACACTGCAAGAGCCACATTATGACAGACAAACTCACCACATAGGAAGAATATAACTGGTATGCTAATTTGTCTGTTTCCTACATGTCATTGCATTTTCTCCTGTTATTGTCCTATATTAATACTGTGTTCTTCTACTCCTGTATAGGACAACTACTATTGGCATCTCATCCATGACCATCTGATATATGTCTATATTACCTACTGTGTGTTGTAACTCTGTTGGAATGGTGCATGTTGGCAAGTATGTGATTAATAATACTGTGTTTATACCTTTGTTTCCCAACTATAGTTACATTTCATCCCTCGGCTCTGGACCCATATTCCCATCAGGACATATCAGGTGTATGTTATGTTGTTATTCCTCACATATGTCACTTATATTTTATATATAAGATAATTGTCAACTCTTTGTTATATAGGTTCCATAGGTCACATGATATATTTGCGGCGTATGTAACTAATGATATCCATCATGCGATAGAAGCACATTTACCTGACTTTTGTCATCTGTCTCTTTTAGCACATCCATTGCCTTCATCTTCAATTAGCCCGTCCACTGATCCTGATGTGGTATCTGATGTATCTCAGTATAGTAGCATGGTCCCTGGCACACAGGAAATAGATTTGGTGATACAGTCTGGCCCAGATGGTGATAGTTATGTGGATGAGGGTGTAGCCTCAGATGTGGAGGAAAACATGTCCAGCCGTTATGGCAATATGTGGACATCAGATGGTGGATAACTTAAACCTCCTGTAGCAGAGGCCCATGGGATATACAGTCTCATGTTGATTCTGCTGGTAATGTTGATACTTCCACATAACACAGCAATACTGCCTGGTGCCGTAGACATAGCATGTAGAAGGTATGCGTGTGCATGTGTCAGAGGATGTCTGCCTACTCCTGCAGGCAAATGAACATTTTCTGTGGCATCGTGGATCTGACTTTCGTGCACATGACTGTGCCACAGATCATGTTGCACACCAGCTGCACATGCTACATGAAGGACAGCACACACTGGCTGCAGAGAATGAAAGCATGCTATCTGTGGCATGGTCTGTTGAATCCATTGTTATGGCAGTGCTACAGCAATGGCATAGTACAAGCAGGGTTCTGCGTGCCCTAACTGTCCTTAGCTGAGTGCTGTATGGGAGAGGCAGGTCCCCTTTTAGTAGACCGACCTTTGCCCATCAGGCATAAATGTCTATGCTGCAGTGTGCACACACATACTCTGCTGGCCAATCCAGAATGGGCCCAGCAGTCAGAACCAGTCAACTCCTGCCCATGCTCCTCCCACAGTGTGTCTCCACATGCTGGTTTCACCCCATCAGTCTCCTCTGTGAAGCAATATGGGTCTAGTGCTTTCATACATGCATGGGGCAGCCAGGACTGTGGTCTGAAGCATTAGTGTGGGCACCGTAAACTGCATTAGGGTAACACTAACAGTTGATACACTATGTCCTGCAGTATCAGTCTCACCCCATGGCAATGATTGCTGTGCAGACCACAGATGATGTCATCTGTCTGTGGTTGTTGTGAAGTCTGATGCCACAGCAGTCTGTCACTTATACTGACCACAGGTGACTCTATTTACTACATGATACTTTAGCCACACTTTACATTGATATAAGTTACTTGTGATACTGACAACAGTGTGCAGTATGTCCTGACTTGCTTTCATGTGTGCATCATTTGATAGTGGCGAGATAGGGATAGGGTTCACAGAGGTATGTCCTTTTTTGTCTGTCATACACACATATACCACTAGCAGTCTGCATGCATACCTGTGTCACTTGTGGCCTGAGTTTATGGTCCTTGTCATGATGAATTTGTATATGTTCATACTGTTATATATTGCAATTATGTTGTTATGTCTGATACTCAGTGTGTACACCTAGTGGGTAACTTTCATTAGACACAATCTGTGCTACTGTGGTGGGGCAACACCTGAAGATCAATGTTCAGTCTGTGTGCCCATGTGCATGTGGCTTGTCATGACTTGTCATGACTCAAATGTCTGGGTCAGACACTGCTGTGTTGCCTAAGCCCAGACTAGTGGTCACATCCTCTACCACCCATGCCTGTTTCCTCTGCCCTTTGTATTCTTCTGCTCTTCCTTTGAAAGCTGAATCATTGTCATTTTCAGACATCTGGGATTCTTGGGGCAGTTCACCCACACCTGCAGCAGTAAGACCACAATGTGCTGTTGTTGTTAGCATATTGTGTAGCATGGCATGCACAGTAATCATCTGTGGTGTCTTTGCAGGTTTGTATTGTAGTGTGTTTCCAGGTGTGTCCAGACATCTGCACCTGGCTTTTAGTACACCAAGGACATGCTCTATGGTGTTTCATGTTGTGGCATGGGCTCTAATGTCAGCTTCCTCTGTAGGGCTGGAACATTCTCTGTATGGGATAACCACCTGTTGTGGGGAGGGGAAACACATGTTCTCATCATGAATAATGATGACAGGGCTGTATTTACATTACATCTTAGCTGTGTGCCTGTACTTACCCAGTAGTAGTCCCACAGGTATTTCACCCTGTTGGAATGCAGCTCTCAGACCACATTCCACCTATATGGCAGCAAATTGCCCACTCCCGGGGTGTGTTCTCATGTTGTTTGCTATGCTGCCATCTGCTGTTGATACCATCTGACAATTCAGGGATGGCCACCCATCTACTGATATACTTTTCTGTTTCTGGGTCCACAGGGGTCTTAATAGGGATGCGGGTGCAGTCTATTGCACTAAGAACATGGGGAAGTTTGTGATGTTATAGAACTGGTGCATGGCAGTTCGCCCCTCCACGGGTGTAGATGGAAAGTCAATGTGTTTATCTACCTTGGTGCACACTGCTACCAGGAATTGTGCAAGGATGCAACTGGCAGCTGTCTGTGACACTCCAACAGAAGCTATCATATGTCATTAGAATGTCCCAGATGCCAGTATACCTAGGTTCAAACAGGCTTTTGTTTTGAGAGACATGGGGTTGTCTCACAATATATGCACAGATATGTGTGGTGCACATGTTGCACACAGCCTGCACAACCTGGCCATGATTTCTTGATTTGAGAAATGGCTAAGTTGTAGCCTGGTCCTCTGTTCAGCTGGCTGCCTTCTAGGAGAAGGAGTCAGATCATTCTCCATGAGTTACAGTACCACAGCCTCTTGCACTTCAGACACTGCAGGTAGTATTTTTTTGTTTTTTGCCAGTATTGTTATAGATTCCATGGGATTGCATGAGAATAGCTTCCTTTCCTTGCACTGCAGTATGGCATTAGATAAGGACTTAGGAAACAGAGATGTCACTGCACTTTGTCGCATTTAAGTTGCACTGGGCATGCACGATGTGTTTTGGAATATGATGGTCATATGTGGAATACATAATTATTCTACACTGAATAAATAAATAAATGTTCAGACTGATTGTGACTTTCTTCTGAAATTGCATCCACAGCTGGTGCACCAAAGTCTTCCTCTGGTGTGCTGTGCTGTCCACAGTAGCTTCAATGTATAGTGGTTAGCATAACTATTTGCCCTCATTTACTGAAATGTGGCAGGACAAGTGAACACCTGATGCTATGAGAGAAAGCATACTTTTGTTTGGTGTATTCTTTCCTATAGAGAGAAGAGGTCAGCTGACAGCTTGTTAAACTATTTTGCCTCAATATGCATTTCTTAGTGTGTTTAATTAATCATGAAGTCAGCTTCACTTTAAAATGGCCCCTACAAAGCTAAACCAATAAAGAATAACATAACCAAAATGTAATGCTGTCAGCTTCAAAAGTACAAAGGGAATGAAAGATACAGATTTTCAAATACATTCATTCAAATGCTTGTGCATTGATTTAGTTGTTTACAGTGTGATGACATGGACTTTCAGAGACATTACTCACAGAGAAACAAGGAAAAGAAGTGCACAGTACTGTCTGTGTGCAAACAGCACATCTTTATGTTAGAAGAACTGCACATCTCTTAGTCCAGTCAGAATTTAATGTGTTTGACATATTTAAGATTAATATATTTATTCCCTGATTTACAGAAATGTCTGCACTTTGTAAGGAAGAGCTGGTATTTGTACTGATGACAGCTCCAGTTAATTTACTACTTGAAGCTGGTAGGCAAACGTTTCACCTTTGGCACCTTCAATACATCACAGTATCAAGTCAAGGTTAAAACAGCTTTGTCATAAATTGCTACCAGTATGTTATCCTATGATTATAACATTAAAGTGTCAGTGTGATAATAACATACCTGTAGCAGATAATTACTTACGATCTTTAGGTGTACATGGGTCAGAGAAATATTTCTGCTGCTGAGAGTTTACTGCTCAAGTTCAAAAGTGTAACCAGTACCTGAGACCTAGTATGATTTCAGAATTATTAAAACTAACCAAATAAAAGAATACTAACCTGGCTGTCATTATATATGTTGAGTCTGGAAATGTGTAAATGTGAGGTGGTACTGAAGAGGTTAAGTGTCAAACCACAATGAAATTGCATGGAAGCAATTGTTACTGTGAAGTCATATGACCCATCTAATCAGCATGACATTATCTCCATAAAGGTAACATAAGACAGCAAAAGTACATGATATGGAAGGAAAGTGTTTCTAATTAAGGTACACTATGCCCTGTATAATGCTTACACAGTAATACCACTTCTGAAAAGGATGAATGCTGGGGTACAGGTATCATGAATATTGGCACCTCCTTGTAATCTCTAATGCATTAGAATAACAATAGGCTTCCACTGTGTCATACACGACTTATATCATTAACTGTAGTTAAAGCAAAAGCCATCTGATCAGATGATGTAAAATGCAGAAATGCTTCAGGAATACATATCCCAAACAGGTAATAGATATTAAAATGTTCAAATGTAAAGAAAACGGACTGAACCGATCAACAAAGAAAACTGAACAAAAGTAGTAAGGTGTATGTCGAATCACAATAGAGGCAAAATAAAAACTAGCGCTTTCATCCACTTTATTTCGCAACGTGAACTTCTTCAGAAAAAACAAGAGCCCTCCCCAGCTCTTGCCTTTTATACAATACAACACAGGAAATGATGTGAAATACATTATTCAATTAATCAATTGATTAACTACATTCCATTTTAAAATTCAAAATGTCACAGAAAAATAATATTAACTTGTGAACAGATGATGAATGATAGGATCTATAATATACATTTAAAATTGTTGTTCTTATTAAAATTCTGAACTTATTCTCATGATAAAATACTCTAACTACATGAATTACTTCTTATAAAATCAGACTAGTGCAAAAAAAGATAAAATGATTCAATCTGCTGTAAAATTCAATCTGTTATGAATATCTCGTTCTTCTCCGTTATTTTACAATCCGCTTCAATATTTCATTCATATTAAGATATTAAAATGTTAAAGTTAGTTAGACCCCTGTCAAACATGAACTAAAGCTGTTATAAAATACAGACAGATGGAAATGAAGCAGGAAGTGGGCAGGTACATGTTAGATAACACTGCATCAACAGAACAAGCAGCCATATGTGAAGGAAAAAGTTTGTGCAAATGTTGCAAATGGACTTCTGAGTTGTGTTAGAACTGTAGTGATTTGCTTTATTTCATGGCCAAGTGAGCGGCGTTATTTTATGTGAAAAACAAAAGGTGAAGAAGCAGGAAGAGGTAACTGCACAATATGCAGGATAATCTTCCTAACTGAAATGTTGAGACTCACAATGAAAACTCTGGAAACACCAAAAAAAAAAAAAAAAACAAACAAAAGAAAAAAGACCAACAACACAGGAGAAGACTGAATATTGAACATGTCTCTTCCCTTTAAACTTCATTTTTACAGGAGGGCAAGCCCCCTCTGCAATCCCAATGTGGCAGCAAGCTTTTCCACCAAGCAAACGTATAGGTGGGAAGGGTTGGAATAATGGTTATGGTCTTTACTTCACAGATGCAAAGTAATGGTTTGATTCTGATCTCTGATTGGCTAGGCTTGTAATTATCTGTAAACTGGTAGCCTGGCACATTTACCTATTCTCCTATAACATGGTCACCCTGTGTGAAATATACATGACATCAAATTACACACACACAAACACACACACACACCACACACACACACACACACACACACACACACACACACACACACACACACACTTTTCTTTATTTTTAGGAAAAGTAAGAGCACTGATAAAATGATAAGTTGTGCTGGCACTGATGCCTTTTTCGAGGGAATTTCTCCATTCTTTGAGTTGGTGCTACAAGCTAGCTAGTATATAAAAGTTCGAGGTGGTGGGAATGTAGAAGGTCTGCCTGTTCCACACATGTACTGGGTGCAGGTAGACTTGCCCCTGCAAAAAACACTTAAAAAGTTTTTGGGAATTATTTCTTTCAGCAAATACAGTTTGAAGATTCCTGTCCTCAGTGCATTCGGATTTATGCACTCGTAATGAAAGGCTCCAACTCAGAATTTATATATACTAGATTTTTTGGCACCAGTAAGACAAAGAAGGGAGACATTTCTCAAAGTTTTAGACTCACTGCTTGTTCACATGTAGAAACTGAACTGACAGAGAATTTTTGTAGAAAACAGTGATGGGAGGTTCAACATCAGGAGATGGACTCACTGTGTGTGATCATTATGAAGTCCAGATTCTGGGAAAGAAGAAAGATTTCAGAGTCATCTTTTTGACTATGATGTTTGCAGATGACATTGTGATCCATTGTGAGAGAAGGGAACAGGTGGAGGAGACCCTGGAGAGGTGGAGATATGCTCTAGAGAGAAGAGGAATGAAGGTCAGAAGGACTAAGACAGAATATATGTGTGTGACTGAGAGGGAGGATAGAGGAATGGTGAGGATGCAGAGAGTAGAGGTGGCAAAGGTGAATGAGTTTAAATACTTGGGATCGATAGTTCAGAGTAATGGTGAGTGTGGAAGACAGGTGAAGAAGAGAGTACAGGCAGGATGGAGTGGGTGGAGAAGAGTGTCAGGAGTGGTTTGTGACAGACGAGTACCAGTAAGAGTGAAAGGGATAGTCTACAAGAGGGTAGTGAGACCAGCTATGTTATATGGGTTGGAGACAGTGGCATTGGCAAAAAAGCAGGAGTCAGAACTGGACGTGGCATTGTTAAAGATGTTAAGATTTGCACTGGATGTAACAAGGGTGGACAGGATTAGGAATAAGTATATTAGAGGGTCAGCCCAGGTTGGAAGGTTTGGAGACAAAACCAGAGATGCAAGATTACATTGGTTTGGACATATGCTGAGGAGGGATGCTGAGTATATTGGGAAAAAGATGCTAAGGATGAAGCTACCAGGTAACAGGAAAAGAGGAAGGCCTAAGATAAGGTTTATGGATGTGGTGAGAGAGGACATGGAGGTGGTTGGTGTGACAGAGCAAGATGCAGAGGACAGGAAGAAATGGAAACAGATGGCAACCCCTAATGGGAACAGCTGAAAGAAGATGATGATCTTTTAAAGTAAAGGGGAACCAGTGCTTGGAACTGAACCTTTTGAAAAGTAAATCATCCTAGCATTTCAGCACATACGTTTGTATGTGTCTGTGTTGTACACTAGCACAGTAGCATAAACAGAGAACAACACATTGCCTCTCTTTACAATATAAAAATGAAATGTAATGCATACTTTTAAACTAAGAAAACAACTGTCCTGCAAGTTAAAAAAACTCACAAAATTACTAAATACTTGTAATAGCATTAAAGAAAAGTATACCTAAAAGTACTCAGGTACGCACATATGCAAAATACTTCAGAAAGCCATTTTTAAGACTAGCAATATATAACTTGGATAAAATACATTTGTTGCATTCAAGCAAACCAACATTTAGAAAGGGAAACATAACAAAAAGAAATGAGGGGAAACTTAGGAACAAAAGTGTCCAGCAACATAAATAAGATTAACCAATAAAAACATAAACGCAGTACGGCAGCAATAAATGATATTTGTGTTATGGGTGATGCCTTGATGCTGGGCTTTGTCTGTTCAGTCAGACTTAGGTTCATAGGTTCATAGGTTCATACTAGGCTATCTGCCCTGGGGCAATTATAAGCCTAGCCCGATTGTGTTTGGCTTACACCACCCCTTGATTTGAGTATACTGTGCCCTTTTTAAAGTTTAGTTTACTGTGCCTCTGTCTAATAGTGACACGGAAGTAATCCCCGGGACCTATGATCCCCCATCCACTCATCAAGATTCTACTTGAAGAGAGTCAGTGAGGTGCTCTGCCTAACATGAATTGGAATTCTATTCCAGAGCGAAGGGAGCCTCTGGGTTATGAATCTGTCCCTCCAGCAAGTTCTATTTATTTCTGTGCTGAGGTTCAAGTCCCTCGAGCGTGTGGCTCTAAAGGATTTAGATTTACTGAGGTGGAGCATGTCCATTAATTCTGGATTTGACATAGCTTTGTATGTCAGGCATAGATCGCCTCGAAGTAGGCGGTATGCAACTGAGTAGAGCTGGAGTTTTTTTAACCGAGCAGCATATGGCATCTGTTTGAGACCCTTGATCCTCCTGGTGAGATACTTTTGGGGTCTTTCTAATTGCTGCAAGTGTCGGGTAAGGTACCTCCCAAAAGGGGCATTGTATTCTATGATGGGCCTGATGAGGGATGAATAAAGGGGCACGATTGCCTCTCTTGATCTAGATGTGAAACCCTTCATGATGAGGTGGGCTATGTAGAAGGTCTTTCTAACCACTTTGGCAATGTGGTTTTCAAAGGAGAGATTGCTATCAACTTGGGTCCCCAGATCCCTAATTACTTTCTCTGTACTTAATGGGTTACCACCTATGTGGTAATTTCTGGGCACATTGTTTTTGCCAAAGGGTATGACTATACACTTTTTGGCATTTACGTTTAGACCATGGCTCTGGCACCAGTTATCCATCTCTGCGAGACCTTTTTGAAGGATGTTTGTGTCAGCTGGAGAGTCGATTATGGTGCCCAGTTTGCAGTCATCTGCGAACTTGGTGAGCCATAGTCCTCCCACGTTGGCCTGTACCTCAGACAAGTAAATACCGAACAAGAGAGGTCCCAGGACAGAACCTTGTGGGATGCCACTTGTGACCGGTTTCGAGTCTGACATGGCTCCAGCAACTCTGACTCTGTGAGTTCTGTCTTTGAGCCAGTTTGTGACACATCTTGTGACATAGGGGTTTATATTTAGGCTGGATAGCTTATCTATGATGCCTGAGTGGGGTATTGTGTCAAATGCCTTTGCGAGGTCCAGATAGGCTGTGTGGACTACCTTCCCTTCATCTATGGCCTTGGTGACTGTTTCGATGAAGTCGATCAGGTTCAAAAGGCAGGATCTGCCTTTGACAAAGCCAAATTGGGTAGGATCTAGTGTCTGTAGGTCCCCAATGTCTTTGTTTATGAGTTCCATGATGATCCTCTCCATAGCCTTGCATACTAGGCTAGTCAGGCTTATGGGGCGATAGTTTCCAGGGTCCGCAGAGGCGCCACCTTTGTGGAGTGGGACCACTGTTGCTGTACACCATTCTTTGGGCACATATCCTGTAGTGAGGCTGAGATTGTGCAGCAGTTTTACTTGAGGGATTAGTTCTTCTTGGAGTTCATGTTGGACGCAACCCAGGATGCCATCTGGTCCTATGGAAGCAGTGTTTTTTTTGCTTTGGAGAGGGTGGCCTTCACCTGAGCATCAGAGATGTTTGGGAGGCTGCACTCTGCTGGTATAGATACTTGCTCTTTTGGGGTGGAGGGAGTGGAGAAGTTTGCACTGAACCTGTCTGCCAGGATATTGGCGATGTCTGTGGGTTCAGTGTATTTTTTGTCATTTAGAATCAACTCAGAACAAGTCTGGGAGTTGCATCCCAGGTTCCTAACTTAACTGAAAAAAGCCTTATGATTGTCTTTAGTGTCCTGTGCAATTTTTCTCTCGAAGCTGGCCTTGGAGGATTTTATGAGTACTGATCAGAGATGCCTTCCCTTTTAGGGATTTTGCTCTATCATGTAGTAGCTTCCTCCTTCTGTTGTACAGTTTATTTATGACTGGGGTCCACCAGACTGGACGCCTGTCTTTGGATGATTGGGTCTTGATTTTGTTTGAGACAGCATGATCCATGCATTCCTGGAGATGTCCGTAGAATGCATTTATATAGGATTCTGCAGTTTGGGCCGTAGTTTCCACTGGCCCTGGGGCCTTGAAGGATTCGACTTCAGTTTTGAGAAGTGTGAAGTTCGCTTTTGAGAAGTTCTTCACTGTGGTTTTCTGGGCTGGGGGTGGGGTCAGGATGTGGATATCCAGTGAAATTAATTTATGGTCTGATCTTACCAATGAGGGATATACTTCTGGTATGGAGCATAGAGTCCCCATGTTGGTAATGATCAGGTCTGGTATGTTTTCCCCTCTTGTGGGAGTGGTGACTAGTTGTTCCATAGCATTTGAGTTTATAAATTCCAGGAACCTTTGGGCTAAGGTGCTGGGGCTTGAGTAATGCTCCCAGTCTATGTTTGGGTAGTTGAAGTCACCCAATATAATGGTGTTCAGAGAGATCTTAGTGTTCTCCAATGTTTTCAGGAAAGCCGAGTGGGATTCCTGACTTTGAGAGGGTGGTCTGTAGGATGCTATAAACTGAAAAGCAGTTTTGCCCACTGTCAGTTGCACATGGATGGTCTTCGATACTTCGTGCACTGCCACTAACCTGGAGGTATGGATATCCTTGATAAATATGGAAACTCCCCCTCCTTTTGTGGTTCAGTCCAGGTTTTGGGGCCGAAAAGCATGATATGAGGTATAACCTGGTAGTGCTGTTGTGCTCTCTGGAGCCTTGAACCAGGTTTCTGTCACTGCACAGATATCGATGTTCTCCATACTGAGGAGAGCTTCGGGTGCATGCATCTAGAGGTTAAGACATCTGGCGTTTAGCAGCATTACCCTTAGTTTCTTGTTCCTTGTGCTGTCTATGGAGGGGGGTTTGACTTTTGAGCCTTGCCAAAAAAAGGCACTATGGGGGTGGCAAGAGCCTTTGCCAGTATCCGAAAGCCCAGGGGTGACAGGTGCAAGCCATCCCGAGTGAAGCAATGTGGCTTGTCGAGCATGTCATCCCAGGCTGACAGACACTGGATCCCCTTTGAATGACACCAAAATTTTAGCAAATTGTTAAAATCGATCATTTTGTCTTTATACTGTGGCATCATTCTAGGTGAGGGTAAGATGCTGCTCAAGGTCAGGGTCATACCAGCCTGGGATACATGATCAGAGAGCTCCTCTATGTCTCTTTTCATGTAGTCGAGGGAGGTACGTCTCAGGTCATTCACGCCAGCATGTACAATGACTGAGTCATATTTGTATTTGCTTTGGAGTGACCTGAGTGCTTGCGTTATGTGGCGGATCCTAGCGCCCGACAGGCAGCTCACTGTGACCTTCTCTTTATTCAGCCTGGTGAGCGGGACGTCAGTGTGTCACTCTCCCTTTGTGCCACTATAGCTCCTCATTGGACAATACCATTATTCAACTTTTTCAAGACTGGATCCTGCCCTCTTGTGGAGAAGGCCATGGGGCAAAATTCCTAGAGGCAGAGAGTGAAAGATCCATTAAGGAGCAGTGGAGAAAGGGCCAGGAGCCATCATTTTTAGCAACCAGTTCAGAGTCCTGGACAGTGACGGGTGTCTGTCTCCTCACACCATTACAAACTGGGCTGCAGATCTCTTGAAAGTCTCTTGGTCACCAACAAAGGACAGGGAGGCTACAGTGTTTTCAAACCCTCCTCCTGAAATTTGAGAACTGTATGTCTGCTTGTTTCTCCTATTTCACAGCCAACTCCTTCAGTAGCCTACAGTATGATATAGCAGTATATGGTATGCTGATAACAGCACCCTGTAATGGCCTAGAGTTGGATGGAGTAGTATATGATATGCTGATATCAGCACCCTGTAATAGCCTAGATTTGGTGGGGGTAGTATCTGATATGCTGATATCAGCATCATGTAATAGCCTAGAGTTGGTGGGAGTAGTATATGATATGCTGATATCAGCACCCTGTAATAGTCTAGAGTTGGTGGGGGTAGTATATGATATGCTGATATCTTTACTAAGTATCAGGCAGCAGTATGATGGAGCTGTATATGGCCTACTGGTATCAGCACCCTGTAATAGCTCTCAGTAGAGTGGAGTAGTATTTAGCATTGCAGATATCTGCACCCCAGAATTGCCTACAGTATGATGGAGTAGTATATGGTATGCTAACATCAGCCCCCGGTAATAGCCTACGGTAGGACTGGAGTGGTGTATAATATGCTGATATCAGCAAACTGTATTAGCCTACAGTATGATGGAGAAGTATATGGTATGCTAACATCAGCCCCCGGTAATAGCCTACGGTAGGACTGGAGTGGTGTATAATATGCTGATATCAGCAAACTGTATTAGCCTACAGTATGATGGAGAAGTATATGGTATGCTGATAGCAGCACCCTGTAATATAACTGTCACATATGTCAGTGAAAGGTTATTGGCTGCACCTTAACACTCCATGTGTTCCCCATTTGTTGGTGCCTCCTACATTGTTAAAATACTCTGCTACAGAAGCTGTGATCGAGATTTAAAAACAGCAGATTTGTCCCTTTGGATGCACATCATACAGGAACAGGCATTCCTGTTAGCACTACCCACATTTTGTTATTAGCGCAGGTTTTCCTTCTTACCGCCGTAAAATTACAATTCAAATTGATCAACTTGCTGCTCCAGGAGGAGGAAAACTAGCGCAGCTCTTAGTCTTCTCGCGCTCGTGTTCTCAGGATGCTTCTTCAGTCCTAGTTAGTTTCATTGGGTAGAAGAGTTGTCCTCAGTTCTTGTAATAAATACAAATATTTAACCTTTGTAATAAAGACATATACTCGGGTCTTTTGTAAGGGTTCCCTTATTTGGCTGATGAGCGCTGATTAGAAGGCTGAGTATCACGTGGTTACAGATGGATATTTTATTACAGTTACAGTAGGAGTGTCTAAGCTCAGTTCTGCCCATTTCATCTAAGGGGTGTGTAGGGGGAGGGGGTTAAGCTTTAATGAAACTGCCTCTGATCACATGGTGGTACTGCCTTTGTGTGCTTGTGGATGGGATTGGAAACATATGATTCTCAGCTTTCTTAGATAGCTGTACAAACAAATCTATTAGTGAGTTTTTATTTCCAGACCTTAAACCGTAGGATAACAACTGTAAAGACGTAACTGTGATATGTAACAAATCTTTATATATTATCTATTCAGTAATGAGTCTTAATACTGTAAGGAAAGTCAAGTCCCCAAATGATGTGGACATCCTACAGAAGGGCCTCGCTGAGACAGATGTCTGGTGTCAGAGCCATGGCGTCAAACTCAAAAAGTGCAGTGTCATCACCTTTGGTAAAAACTCTTTATCCATGAACTGCCACTTAGGCAGCAATCTACTTAACACTGAATGTGTGATAAGAGACCTTGGGACCCAGGTGGACAGTAGTCTCTCCTTTGATAGTCACATCACCACAGTAGTCAGGAAGTCCTTCTATGTGGCACACCTCATCATAAAAGGGTTCTCATCCAGGAAAAAAGAGGTCATTGTTTCCCTCTACTCGACACTCATTAGACCCATTATAGAGTACAATGCCCCTTTTGGAATGTACCTCACAAGACATCTGCAGCAGCTGGAAAGGCCACAGAAGTACCTCACAAAGAGGATTACTGGCCTTAAACAAATACCCTACATTGACCACCTCAAAAAACTCCAGATTTACTCCGTAGCATATTGCCTACTCTGAGGTGATCTCTGCCTAACATATAAAGCTATGTCAAACCCAGAGCTGTTGGACATGCTGCACCTAAAGAAATCCCAATCCCTCCAAGCTACATGCTCTAGGGACATAAACCTTGTCACCACAATAAACAGGATATGCTGGAGGGATAGATTCTTGTCCCAGAGATTTCCCATACACTGGAACGGGCTACCCATCTATGTCAAGCAAAGTTCAAGAAAAATCTTGATGAGTTGATGGGAAATAGGAAATACACCCCGGGGATCACTTCTGTGTCTCTGCTTGACAGTGGCACAGGAAAATAACTTTCTTGGGTGGCGTAAGCCAGGGAACTTTGTTAGCTAGGCTTACCTAGGCCCTTGGGCCAATAACCCAGTACCTACCTATGAACCTATGAAACTAATGCATATTTCATAACAAGTAATCTAATTGGAATTGTTGGCCCCTAAGAATTGCTGTATTTTGTTTTTCTCATGAACACATTTAATAGAAACAAAATGGGATGTTTATGTGAGCAGCTGTTTAGTTTATCAAATAGTAATTGCAAATATTAACAAAATTAAGTTTCTTGTTCATAGATGGATACCATTTTGATAACATTTATAAATCACACAGAAATGCATGTGTTTATTTATTTGTTTTGTTAAAATGAGCTCACACTGAAGAATCAGGTGCCAGAAACATGACTGAGAGTATCTCTTTTAAGTCAGCAGGTTGTAACAAAGAGAGAGTAATTGCTGCAACACCTTGTGAAAATGCTGTGGGGACTCTTGGCTTGTAACATATGGCACATCATTGGAACTTAACTTTGTTGGTTAGGCAGAGTCCTTGACTAGCCAAGGAGATATGTTATAAGAGAGTAAAATCACTCCAGCATGAAGATGGATATAAGGCACACACGATGCGATGTGCAACAATATTACCCTTTCACCTTTACTGGAAACAGTCGCACACCTTGACACAATAATGGCAGAGGTCCTATATACTGAAAGGCATACCAATGTGACAAGACCGTTGCACTGGGGATTGTGCAAACATTACAATATTGAAGTAGCTAAGAAGCCTTGGAAACATGATCCATAAAGCATTACAGAGAATGAAGGCATGTATATCACATGGGATCACACATTACTAGCAGTTCAAAAAATAGATGTGAGAAAACCAGATGCAGTAGTCTATGAAAAGAGCACACAAGCAGCATTGATCAATGAAATTGCTACAATCATTGATTACAGTGTCTTACATACAGAGAGACACAAAGTAAAAAAATACCAGAATATGAAGCCAGAAATGAGGGCAGTTTGGAAGAAGGATGTCAAGACAGTTCCAACAGTTGTAGGAGCCACGGGTCTTATGAAAAATGAATTTACAGTCTTATTTATATATGCTACCGATTCATGTAGCTCTGTAAGAATTACAAAATTTGGGGCACACTGCGGGTGCTGAAAAAAAGATGTTTCACTAACACCAAGCACCAAAGCAAAACTGATTTAATGAACTTTAATTATGCCCTGACTCAGGAATGGAGTCTATTCTTGTCATGGTAGATGTAGTTTGGAACAGACAAAGTTGTCATGGGACATCTTTAATGGAGGGGGGAGAGATGAAGCTGGGAAATTAAGGTGAGGAAGAAGGTAAGGTGAGTGTTGAGAGTTTGGAAGGTAGCAGCCAAAAGAAGTCACAAAGGATGCCCTCTCTCTAGCACTGGAAGTCAAGGGCACCTGCCAGTAACCCTTGGTAAGATCAATGGTGGTAAGATACTTAGCCACCCCCAGCTGCTCTAGGGCTTTATCTGTGCTAGGCATGGGGTAAGCATCTGACTCTGTGTGACTATTTAATTTTCTGTAGTCCGCATAGAACCTGGTGCTGCCATCCTTCTTTGGTAACAGCACCACGGGGGAGGCGCAGGGACTGCTGGACTCCTGAATTACAGCTAGTTCCAACATTTCCTGTATCTCCTCCCTCAGAGTTTGTTTGACTCTCTCAGGCACCGTATAAGGGGCCTGCCTAATAGGCCTTTGGGATCCTCTATCCACATGGAACTGCACCCTAGTTTTCCAGTGAACATGCCATCAAACTCCTGTAACACTGCTCAGATTTCTCGAACCAGGGTAGGCAATAGCTGCTGGGACATTGCTACCACTTCCACTGAGATGTCAGTCTGAGCCTCACTGAGGAGATCAGTCACCTGATTCCCCTCAGACTCATCTTGCAATCCACTGCAAATATTCAGCACAAGGGCCTCCCTATCATGGTAAAGTTTCATCATGTTAACATGGTACAATTTGTGCTCCTGTCTCTGTTCATGTGATTGATTCCTATAGTCACCATACAATACTTTATATGCTGTACCAGGTATCCCCTTGTTAATGTCTGTGTGATCAAGTCCTACACCCATCATGCAATACTTTATGTGCTGTACCAGTTATCCCCTTGTTAATGTCCGTGTGATGGATTCCTACAGCCATCATGCAATACTTTATATGCTGTACCAGTTATCCCCTTGTTAATGTCCGTGTGATCGAGTCCTACAGCCATCATGCAATACTTTATATGCTGTACCAGGTATCCCCTTTTTAATGTCGGTGTGATGGATTCCTACAGTCATCATACAATACTTTATATGCTATACCAGTAATCCCCTTGTTAATGTCGGTGTGATGGATTCCTACAGTCATCATACAATACTTTATATGCTATACCAGTAATCCCCTTGTTAATGTCGGTGTGATGGATTCCTACAGTCATCATGCAATACAGTATATGCTGTACCAGTTATCCCCTTGTTCTAGTTGGTGTGATTGAGTCCTACAGTCATCATGCAATACTTTATATGCTGTACCAAGTAGCCGCTTGTTAATGTCCGTGTGATGGATTCCTACAATCATCATAGAATAGTTTATATGCTGTACCAGTTATCCCCTTGTTAATGTCTGTTTGAGGGATTCCTACAGTTATCATGCAATACTTTATATGCTGTAACAGTTATCCCCTTGTTAATGTCTGTGTGATTGAGTCGTACAGTCATCATGCAATACTTTCTATTCTGTACCAGTTATCTCCTTGTTAATGTCAATGTGATTAAGTCCTACAGTCATCATGCAATTCTTTATATGCTGTACCAGGTAACCCCTTGTTAATGTCCGTGTGATCAAGTCCTACAGTCATCATGCAATACTTTATATGCGGTACCAGTTATTCCCATGTTAATGTCCGTGTGATCGAGTCCTATAGCCATCATGCAATACTTTATATGCTGTACCAGGTATCCAATTGCTAATATCAGTATGATCAAGTCCTACAGTCATCATGTAATACTTTATATGCTGTACCAGGTATCCCCTTGTTAATGTCCGTGTGATGGATTCCTACAGCCATCATGCAATACTTTATATGCTGTACCAGGTATCCCCTTGTTAATGTCCGTGTGATTGAGTCCTAGAGTCATCATGTAATATTTTATATGTGGTACCAGTTATTTTATTTAGACTTTATATACTGTACCAGTATTTGTATTTATATTTTATATGCTGTACCCATTAATTCCCACTTTTAGCAGCAGCTGCTGGTCTAAAGTTTTATTTATTTATCCTTTGTTGACTGGGTTAATCCCATTAGGCTTGTAGTCCCTTTTCAGGGGAAACCCTAGGAAATATTTATACTACTAGGGTAAATTTGACAATGGCATCAGGGAACTTCCCTTAATCTTTGTAATAGATGTTGTAAGATCTTTGATATCCTTCTGACCTAGCAACTACTTAGACAGATGAGGCCTCAGTTTACTGTTGCATCAGAAGGACAGCACATCTCCTTGGTGTGGGAATAGAACCCAAAGCCTTCTGCACTAAAGGTGAGTATGCTACCAATTGTACCAGTGCCACTGAGTTAACTAAAATCTGTACTACAGCTAGTCTTTAACTTCGCACCCCATTATCCCGTTCCCTCTGCCTGTGCTCTAACATCAATCCCTGAAAGGGAAGGCAGTCTCTAACCTGCGCAATAAACTTTTGCTTGGGAAATTTTGATAAAAAATGATACTGCAAGTACTTGCCACTATATACACACTGTGCCAATAATTTACATACATGCAACACAAGCCAGAGATGCTGTTCAGCAAGGGAGGGTATATTTTTTTAACTAAAGCTTTTTTGTTATAGAAGCATAAATAAATAAATGAGTTAAAATGGACTACAGCAATCCTGTCTAAAGCATGTGTAGTTCTGTGCCCTTTGCATTCTCATGAATCATTGGGATGGTGAAGAGGCAGACATGCCATAAATATTAAATAGGGTACTGGTTGATTGTGGACTTGTGTTTTGAAAGAGCAGCAGTGAGACACTGTAGCTTAAGGGAAGTTATTTATTTATTTATTTAATCCTGGCAGGCAGCCAATACAGGGAGTTAGTGGGCAGGATTGTTGAAGACATGAATACTTTGCAGTAGCTGGCTAACAAATGTGTGCATCTGTGAAATGGAGACAGAATACATTATGGCACAGTTTTATTTTAACTTTTTAAACACAGTCGGGCATCTGGGATATAACAACAGACAGCAAAGTAACTATAATTGCTGGCCTACTGGCCTGATTATGTGGGCTGTCCATGGATAAAAAGTTACTGACTGCAGTCATTTACTTAGCTATTTTAGCTTGGCTTTGTAGGACTGATGTGATTTCATTGATACAAGTTGGATGGAACACTTACTCTGTCTACTTTTTGTGTGAAATGAAGTTAAATTGCATTATATGGCCATTATTTTGTATGCCAATCAGATGTCTGGAATGTGCATAGCCAGCAACATAGCTTGAACTGCTTGGTGGGAAGATGTCTGCAGATGACAGTAACCTCTTGTTGTTTGCTCAGTTTAAACAGCTTGGTCTTACAGGACTAGTATGTATTTTTGTGGGATAAGTTCTAATACTTTATTCTCTGGCTACTGTTTGTGTGAAACAAACTTGAATCTATTCCCGAGTTTTTTAATGAAAAGCTTGGAATCAAATATGAATATGTAATGGAGGAGAAGAACAGATTTATGGGATTAGATAAGGTAGACAGAATCCATCAATAGCTATGAATAGCAGTTTGTGGTTGTCAAGGAAACAGCAACAAAAATAGTCTAAATAAAAAGAAGATGAAGAAGGCAAAATGTCTACCTGTGGGGGGGGGGGCCTTTAGAAATGCTGAATAGAGTGAGAGAGCCAAACGCAATGGACATAGCGAACAATATATCCAACTGAATGCAGAGTTCCACAGAGCAGTATTTATTTTAAATAAACAGTGCAAACAATTTGAAGAAAATAAGGTGAGGAAATAGAAGGGATATCTTCAGGAAATTTGCTGATATTAAGAAAAATTTGCAGATACAAAACATGTATGATAGAAATATGGTTGACCTGTCAGAAAATATTAAAAAGAGATGGTAAGAAATACACAGAAGAACTATAAAGGAAGGACTCTAATATCAAGGGTAGATGTGATAGGTTGTTCCCTCATTTAGAGAAAGATATCCCAGAAAGAGAGGTCAAATGAGTCGTAGAATTTCAGCAGATCCTCTTACAGTGTTTCTTATCATTTGCCAGCAGTTGTGTAAATCACAACACTGGACATTGGACTGGAAACAATAAATTTAGCTCCCTAATGAAATGTCAGAACTTGAAACACAAAGTACTGACATCTGAAAAAAAGACCCGAAATCAAGAAGAAAAGCAAATACCAAACATATCTCTCCCCCTTTATGTTGAAAATAGCTCTTCTCCTTTAAACCTTTTTATTTATTTATTTATTTTTGCAGGGGGCAAGTCGCTCGTGCCACGCCCCCAAACATTTATATACTAAGTCTGAGATCACCATACCTCAGAGAAAAGGGAAATAGTTCATAGTTTCATAGGTAGGTACTAGGCTATCAGCCCTAGGGCCTATACAAGCCTAGCCAAAAAGGTACCCTGGCTTTCGCCACCTAAGAAAATTATTTTCCTGTGCCCCTGTCGAGCATAGCCACAGAGGTGATTCCCGGGGTGAATTTCCTATTTTCCATCCAATCATTAAGATTTCTCTTCAAGAGTGCTAATGAGGGGCTTTGTTTGATATAGATAGGTAGTTTGTTCTGGGTTTATATCACAACATCGAATGATGAATAGATCGAATGTGAAAACATTGAACAGGTTTCATCAAAGACTGAAAACATCACAATGATGTCAATGGCAGTCTCCAATGGCGACATGTAAGATTAAGGGTGTAAGCAGGGGGGCAAGCCCCCCTGCACCCCCCACACCCCCCGCTACTTAAATATACCAACCCCGAGATTGCACTACAGTGTAGGAAAAAAAATCTTCCATTTCTGTACTGTATTGCACTGAACTGCGATCTCCGAAGTGGTATGTTTAAGTGACAGGGGGTGTGGGGGTGCAAGGGGTCTTGCCCCCTGGCATGGAGCAATTTGTCATCCACACTCCACGTTTTATTTTATTTTTTTTTTGTTTTTTTCCCCATTTTGATGTTGTGATGTTCGATGTTTTCTCATTCGATGTATTCATCATTCGATGTTGTGATATAAACCCATTTGTTCCAGAGTATGTGTAGTTTCTGGGACAGGAATCTATCCCTCCAGTATGTTCTCTTTATTGCGGTGAGAAGGTTTAGATCCCTAGAGGGTGTAGCTCGGAGGGATTGGGATTTTTTTAAGTGGAGCATGTCTAACAGCTCTGGGTTTGACATAGCTTTGTATGTTAGGCAGAGATCGCCTCTGAGTAGGTGATATGCAACTGAGTAAAGCTGGAGTTTTTTGAGACAGTCTGCATTGGGCATCTGTTTGAGGACAGTAATCCTCTTTGTGAGGTATTTCTGCGGCCTTTCCAGTTGTTATAGCTATCTTGTGAGGTACATACCAAAAGGGGCGTTGTACTCTATAATGGGTCTAATGAGTGATGAGCAGAGGGGAACAATGACCTCTTTTTTCCTGGATGAGAAACCTTTTGTGATGAGGTGGCCATGTAGAAGGATTTCCTGACTACTGTGGCAATGTGATTATCAAAGGAGAGACTACAGTCCACCTGTGTCCCAAGGTCTCTTATCACACTTTCGATGTTAAGTAGACTACCATGTATGTGGTAGCTCATGGATACAGAGTTTTTACTAAAGGGGATGACAATGTGCTTTTTAGCATTGAGCTTGAGGCCATGGCTTTGACACCAGGCATCTCTCTCAGTGAGGCTCTTTTGTAGGATGTCCACATCATTAGGAGTTTCAATTATGGCTCCAAGTTTGCAGTCATCTGCAAGCTTCATTAGCCAAAGACCGTCTGTGTTAGCCTGTACTTCAGAAAAGTAGAAACCAAACAGGAGAGGACCCAGGACTGAACCCTGTGGTACTCCACTTGTCACTGGTCTGAAGTTGGATTTGGAGTCTGCTACTTTCACAGTGTGGGTTGTATCAGTGAGTCAGTTGGCAACCCATCTTGTGACATAAGGATTTATACCTAGTATAGTGAGTTTATCTATAATTCCAGAGTGGGGGGATGGTGTCAAAAGCCTTGGCGAGTTCTAGATAGGCTGTGTGAACCATCTTAACCTCATCTATGACTTTGGTGACTGTTTCAAATAAGTCAATCAGGTTTAGGAGACATGATCTGCCTTTTACAAACCCAAACTGGGTGGGGTCCAGAGTTTGGAGCTTACCAATGTTTTTGTAAGTTCCATGATGATTTGCTCCATAGCCTTGCAGACCAGGCTTGTTAGGCTAATGGGGTGGTAGTTCCCAGGATCCATGGTGGCTCCCCCTTTGTGGAGTGGGATAACCATCACTGTGTGCCATTCAGTGATCACAAAGTCTGAGGTGAGGCTATGATTGAACATGGTGCTTAGGTGGGGTGCCAGTTCATTCTGTAGTTCATGTAGAACACAGCCTGGGATGTTGTCAGGTCCCATGGATGCTGTGTTCTTGGCTTTGGAGAGTGTGGTTTTTACCTGTGCAGCTGTGATTACAGGAACTCTGCATTCTTCCGGTATAGAGATGTGCCCTTTAGGGGGTGGGAGGGTAAAGTTAGCACTGAACCTATCTGCCAGGATGTTGGAAATATCAGTTGGATCTGTATATTTAGTGCCATTGTGCTGTAACTCAGAGCAGATCTGAGTGTTGCCTTTGAGATTCTTGACATAGCTATAGAATGCTTTGTGGTTGTCTTTGGAATCAGTGGTGATTTTGTCTTCATAACTAGCTTTGGAGGATTTTATGAGGGATCTCAGCTTCTTACTAAAGCTGACCAGGGAGTTCTGCCAGTCATGGGATTTTACTTGTTTTTGCAACAGCTTTTTTCTTCTGTTGTAGAATTTGTTTATGGCAGGGGACCACCAGATTGGCTTCCTTTTTTTTGGAGGATAGCATCTTGGTTCTGTTAGGGATAGCACAATCTATGCACTCGTGTAAGTGCTAATGAAGTGCATTTGTGTACGATTCAGCAGTTGTACCTCTATTGTCCATCTGCATTGGTGTTGTGAAGTTTGCCATTTCTGTCTTAAGAAGCGTGAAGTTGGCTTTGGAGAATTTTTTTTACGGTGGTTTCCCTAATGGGGGGAGGGGGCGGGATGTGGATGTCTGATTAGCTTGTGGTTGGATCTGACCAATGAGGACTTGACCTCTGGTGTGGAACACCAGTCATCCATGTTGGTAATGACCATGTCCAGGATATTGCTACCCCTGGTGGGGGTGTGGATAAGTTGATCTAAGGTGTTGAAATTTATGAATTCCAGAAAACGTTGAGCAAACGAGTTGGTACATGAGTAATTTTCCCAGTTAATAGTAGGGTAGTTGAAATCACCCATTATTAGGGTGTTTGGTTGTACCCTAATATTTTCTAGTGAATCAAGAAATGAGGAGTGGGAATCCTGGGGGCATGGTGGGGGATCTGTAGCAAGTTATAATTTGGATTGTGGTCTTGCCCAGAGTTAGTTGCATTAGGATAATCTCGGATGCATCATGCTGAGCAAGTAGCCTGGAGATGTGGCTATCCTTAATGAATATGAACACACCTCCACCTTTAGTGTTTTGGACCAGGTTAGGTGGCCGAAAGGTGTGGTATGAATTATAGCCTGGTAATGCAGGGGTGCTCTCTGGAGCCTAGAACCAGGTCTCTGTCACTTCACAGATGTCAATATTCTCCATTTTAAGGAGTGCCTCGAGTGAATGCATTTTGAGGTTTAGGCTTCTAGCACTGAGTAGCATTACCCTCAGATTTTGCTTGCTTGTACCTGTTATGGTGGTGAATTTGTCATTTGAAACGTGCCTATAAAAGACACTATAGGGGGGGCAAGAGCCTTAGCCAGTATCTGGAATCCCAAGGGCGACAGGTGCAGGCCATCTCTGGCAAAGCATCATGGTCTGTCGATCATATCATCCCAGGCAGGCAGATACTGGATCCCCTTAGAAAGACACCAAAAGCTTAGTCAATTTTTGAAGTCAATCATTTTGTCCTTGTACTGTGGTATCATTCTGGGCGATGGCAGGATGCTACTCAGGGCTAGGATCATACCTACCTGGGCTACAAGATTGGAGAGCTCCTCCATGTCTCCTTTCATGTAGTCCAGGGAGGTGCATCTCAGGTCATTCACACCAACATGGACAATGACAGAGTCATATTTGTACTTTTTGTGGAGTGACCTGAGTGCGTGCATTATGTGGCACATCCTGGCACCTGACAGGCAGCTGACAGTAACTTTCTCCTTGTTTAGCATGGTGAGTGGAACATCAGTGAGCCTGACTATAGAGTCACCTATGACTAGAGTGTTGGGTACGTTGTTAGGACTTATGGGCTGTGGTTGAGTGGCACATTGAGTTTGTGGGCTATGTGTCATTTGGGTCATTTTGGGGGTAGAGGTTGCATGCATTTCTGCTTTGGAGATCTCTGTTGCTTGAGCAGATTTTTATTGAGAGCCTCTGTGAATGTAGGTGTGTGTTTTGTGTTGCTATGTGTGTGTTTTGGTGGTGTAGGTTTTGAGGGGCTATGTGATGAGTGTCATGCAAGTGTTTACCTTCTCCTCTTGACTGTCTAGTCCAGTCTTGGGTGAAGAGAGCTTTGCTTCCAGTTTGGCTATATAAGTGCATCTCTCACAGGTTGTAGTGTTGGGCAGTAGGAGGAGAGGGTTGTCTGTGTACATGAGACAATTGCTGCATTGCCCCAAGATGCCCAGATTCATCAGGTAGACAGGACAAAATACAGGGAGCTGATTCTTAGACATGCCTGGATAGGTGCTTATTTAATTAGTACTAAAAACTGTTTTCCTCTAGACAAGTGAGGAAAGTTGAGTGCTGAAGTAATTTGTAGCTTATTTAGTGCTTACAACAAGTTCTGAACAAGTGCTGAGCTCAAAGAAACAGATTTGAGTGCTAATACTAAAAAAAACTGGCTAGTTCTAAGGGAAAATTTGAAGAGCAGTCTTTATGGTGCCAAGAATAGTTTAACCCTAGCTAAATGTTGATCCATAAAATGTATATATATATTTTTTAATATAACAGTAGCAAACAAGCAAACTGATTTAAACAAATTAACCAATAAAAAGCTAAAAACTGAGCTTGTTCCAGCAGTCTTCGATCAGACAAGTTCTTACTGCACATTCCTGCCACTAGGGTGCAGGGGAACCTTTTCCAAAAAAGATGGTCTGGATTAGTGCTCAAGTTATACAAACAAAGCTAGATTCAGCATGTCTGAATTTAGTCTATGCTACAGCAAACAAGGTGTACCAATTTCAGAAAGAAACAGTTCAAATAAGCAGGCACAATAAGCCTTTAACCAGAAACTCCCAGCTCAGAACGGCAGAATCTATCATCTCCTCCCACAAGAGTGCAGACCGCATCTTCTTTATGTAAAATAACTGGCCTGAAGCCCAGGTGCTTAAACCAGGACTAATACACTTAGAATAATAGACTAGTACAAGTAAGTCTGGATTTTCAGCAATTCAGTCTTTACATTATGGGAATCACTCATATGCATCCCAATATTTCAGACAGTTATCAATAAATTTATATTTCAGCCCCCACCCCAAAACAGCAATGGTAATGATGTCTCAAATTATCAAATATTGCACTTGATTTACAAGATAGCAAGGTAATGTTTATAATCCTGCAAGCTAGGCGCCAGCAGCATTTAGAATGAGAACTGCCAAAAGTGGAAATGAATTCAACAGCAGAAATCAAATTTCCACCATCTACTGGATAACATATTAAGCAAGGGAGTTTAAGAAAAATGTTCTCTTTTGCTTTATTGATTATTCTAAAGCTTTTGACTATATGACCCAATCAGACTGTGGAATGATTGTAGAGAAACATGAATGCAGGTTACCTTATTCCCTCCTGAGGAATCTGTACACAGACCATGAAGCAAAAGAACCAAATTTTGAATAATGATCTGTTTGAGATTGGGAAAATGGTATTTGAAGGCAGTATATCATCACCTTTCTTATTTAATTTATATGATAAATATTTCATGATAAGAACTGGGATAAGTAATCAGATGCCTGAATCGATATTGCTGGGAGAAATATAGCTGATATGCACATGATAACATTCTTACGGCTATACGTGAGGAAGAATTGAAGTGGCAGTAGAAGTGGAAAGAGCAAAAGCTACCTCACTGATCGACATAAAAAATAAATAAATGCATAAAAGTTTGTCATTTAGGTCTATCAATTCTTTCCATATAGATGGAGAAGGGGAGTGGAACAGAGGCAGTGACATATTTTATTTTTCTGGGCTCAAAGATCTCTTTGGTTCATGACTGCAGCCCTGAAGGAAACCTATGGTGAAACTGGATATGATTGTAAAGAGTAAAGACATGGCATTGTCACTAATGCCCCCTACTGTCAAAGCTGTTGCCTGCCAAACAATAATATATGACTTCAAAAGCTAGATTACAAGTTAGGCAGTGCATCAGAAATTCAATGGTTTTCACTTGTGATGTTGTAGACAGTATCTGCGAATTCTGTGGCCTACTAGAAGATCAGATGAGTCAGTGTGTAAGAAAGTAAACCCAGAGTGTTCAGCAGAAGGTCTGATCGGAAAGCTAAAACTAAAATACTCTAATTACATGAATGGGTGTACACTGATGCTAAGAGAGATCAAAGACAAAAAAAGAAGGGGTGACAGAAGCCAGAAAGGATAGACCCATTTACAGAAGTAATGAAAATTAATTGACGAGACCTTAAAGAAGCAATTGCTGACAGGCAGACCTGGCATATTAAAGTTCATGAGGTCACAGATGTTCATACTGGACTAAATGACTAAACAGCAACAACAATAAATTACATATGCATGTGACATTGCTATGGTTTCTGCATCTATACTACATTTACACTGTCTGTGTCTCTGACTATGATCTCTGAATCTGTACTGCATTTACACTGTCTGTGCCTCTGATTATGGTCTCTGAATCTGTATTGGATTTTCACTGTCTGTTCCTCTGGCTATGCTCTCTGAATCTGTACTGGATTTACACTGCCTGTGCCTCTGAAAGTTCCTAGCTGTGTTTTTCCCTGCTTGCTTGATTCCTGATGTCCAGATTCTCTTGTAGCTATATATTTCATATGTATTGTACAAGGTCTGCACAGAGCTGACCGCCCAAAATGAAAACTCTCATATATATCTGCAATTTGCTTTGGTTCCTTTTAAACACTTAACTGCTTCCATAGCCGGCCTTAGGCATAGGCCAACTAAGCGGCCGCCTAGGGCACAGCTCTAATAGCGGCATTTTTCCAGTACTTATTTGGTGTAGGTAGACTAGGATGCAGGCACTGAGGGGTGTTGTACAGCCCTTTTGCCTAGGGCACCAGTTGACCTAAGGTCGCTCCTGACTGCTTCTTCACAGCAGTGCTGACCTCTTTTGGTTCTGGACATGCTCAAACTGATAGGATCCTATTGCTCCAGTTTCTGTGGCCCAGTTCTCTCCTGATACTACTGATTCCCCAGCAACCCAAAGGTCATCAATGTTACTTCTAATGGCCACTTCTCATTTTCAGTAACATCATCCCACACAATTAAAGAAATCTTCCATATTCAACTAAACTCTCCTCTAATATACCTTATACTGAATACGCCACTATCTCTGCAAAACTCAATTAACACTGACAGATAAAGCAACTCTATATTTAACTCTAACCACATTTTACACTGTTTTACAAATAACTACACACCAAAATTTCCTCAGACAATTCACAGACAACACCTTCCAATATTTCCATTTCCAACACACTTCCATCACGTCACAGATAACACCATTTTCCAAAGCGCGACTGCAGCTTTCCCACCTGAAAGACCACAGTAACTCAGACTTCACATGGCCATTGACTAAAATATGAAGGTCTTGTGTTCTGTTCCCCATCAGGCAGACTTATTGCTGACACTGCAGTGTAGAATAAAGGGGGTGCTGCACTCTGGAGTGTGTCATCCTTTGAATGAGACATTAAACTGAGGTCCCATCTATTTTAGTTGGTGGTAGCTCAGGTGAATGTAAAAGATCTCATGGTACCTTTTGAAAAGAACAAGGGAAGTTCTCTGATATCTTGCTCAAATTTCCCCTAGCAGTATAAATACCACCTTGGGTCTCTCTGGTCAACAAATGACAAATCAAAATAAATCAATAGATAAAAGTTCACACAGCTTTACACACTTTAACTTCTTAAAAAAAAATCCTCTGCTTTCCCATCAGACTTGTTCCAATCATCTGTATCCTACTATTATGGAATCAAACCCTGACCCATGGCACACCTCACTAAACACTGCCTATGAGACAGCATTTTAAATAAACTTGAACAACTCCGCTCCCCTCATCCCAGTGCTACTGTTATGGAATCAAACCCTGATCCACAGCACACCTCACTAAACACTGCCTATGACAATGATTAATGCAAACAGCATTTTAAATAAATTAGAACAACTCTACTCCTTCATTGAAAAAATAAATAAATAAATAAACATCCTGGCTATCATAGAATCACAGCTTAATAATTACATTGCAAACCTTAGGTTCTTCTTCCCATACTTTTGGATTTCAGTACAAGGCCATGAAACAGATCAGGCAGAGGAACCATAGTCCTCATTAAAGAAAACAAATAGTTAAAATCCCACAACCAGAAATTCTCATGTAATGATCATGACCTAACTGGACTGCTATCATTTTCAAGCTTAGCAGCTACACCATGCTAGCATTAGTAGTTGCATACCTTCCCCCTCTAGCCAACCCTCCTGTTAGAAAAATATGTATTAATGTGTGTATTAGCAATATGCTTAGTGCATTTAGAGCTTGAAAAGGGTTAACACATTTATTCTATTTCATACTGCATAAATCTATACAAACTGCAGTTGCTTTCTGACATTATATTGTTAGCTAAAATCTTGCTTGTGCCTTGGAAATTTACTGAGAAGCAGGTGATTTCTGCTTGCATTAGGAAAATAATGAATAGAACAATACTACTTGTATAAAACTTAGGCAAGAAGTTCCGCTGTGCTATGAGAAAATACACAGCTGTAGAAGTTACAGATAATTAGTACAAAGCCTGCTTTAAAATATGAACTGCAATCAGCATTTGCTTGTATCTGAATTAGAAAAGTACCTTGAAATGTAACACTGTACAATAGACGCTTGTAAACGGATTAATGGTCACCAAGGCCAGGTTGTTTTTCTCAAAAGTTTCTCACAAATCTAGTCATGTCAGCAGAAAATCTGAGTAACATCTGCTGTAGAACAATACTGAAAGTTGTGTTTGATTACGTCAGCCATAGAAAGCCATGTCTTGTAAAACAGTATAAGAATGAACATACTTCCTGTTAGTAGTTAGACAAATCCTTGTATTTGCATGTTTTTGTCTCCTTGAGGCAAGTCAATTAAAATTGCCTTAACTGAACCTTACATGTATTGGTCTTTGAAGTTTTTTCCTTTGACAGATTGGTCCTTCGGACCGAAAACCCTCACTTTGCCTCGGATCAGACAGGCTAGGTGGCTTGAAACCATACGGGAAAGAAACCACATTGGTTCTTCTTATTTGAAAAGCCCTCCGACTGAATTGTCGTACAAAAGAGGCCAGCCACTTTCTGATCTGTGACTGAAGGATGGGTTTACTCGCACCAGGTGATCAATCACGAAGGCTCAGGTAAGGTGAATCTACCTTCTTTTTCTGTTTTAGATCAGGGACTAGATTTGTATTTGTTCTGTTAAGACTTTATTTATAAGTCAGGGACAGAAAGATTACTGTCTTGTCATAGATCAGGGAAACAGAGCAGGTAGGCAGTCATTCTGAAGAGACTATAAAAACATCCGTGGTACCATGTTAAAAATAAGGAGTTATGTAACGATTAAACGGGTAGGACAAAATGGGTAATAATTGTACAAAAAGGTCCCAAAATCCACTGTTAACCAAAGAAGCGAAATACATGCAGTCACAGCGTGCTGATAATATTAAATACTACTCAAAATGGGTTAATAAGTATGAATTTGATGGTAAACTAGAGAAATCCTCACTTGTCAAACTTGTCAAACAGCTTAAAACCGATTCTAGAGGTTGGGTAAAAAAGCAACATCAATTAGGAATTCCTCAGGCACTCAGGTGGATTGAGGAAGTAAACCGAAGGGAACAAAAGAGTAATAATTCAAAAGCAATATTTTTAGATAAGGAGGACAATAACTTAGTAATAGCGTCAGCCCCTCCACCTCCCTTTCCAGAATATGAGGCAAGTGAACAAGTTAGTCCACCCCTGCGATATCCTGCTGTCACTGTAAGTAGAGACACTACAAAAGCGAAACCGTTTATTAGAGATCCCGTCGAGACCAGGTCTCGAACATGGGCAGGAAACTCAAAAGGGGACATTGAGTTATATCAAATGGGTAGAAATTCATGATTTATGAGTGAAGAAGAAATATGTCCACTTATAGAAGTGCCTAATCCTCAGGCAGGGCAAGAAGGTCAGGACCCAACTATTCTAGTGTATAGACCCTGGACTCCGGAAGACATCCGGAAAGCCACTGAGGGAATTCCCCATCCAAAAGCTAATTTTAGAAAGTTCTTAGAAGATTTGCAAGGAATGAGGCTGAGTTATAATTTAAACGGAGAAGAGGTAGAAAAAGTAGTCAGATAAATTGTGGGACCAGATTGGCACATGATTAGTGGCGACTGGAATCCCCGTGACATTGCGCTCAAGCCCCTCCCACATAGCAGCGCAGAGTTAGACAAAAGAGTGAAAGGTCTTACAGACTGAATCTCTGAGAAATAGAAGCCTAGGGCAGACTGGACTTGCATTAATCAATGCATCCAAAAGGAAGGTGAAGCTATTGACCGATATTATGCCAGACTATTAGAATGTTTTAATAACCATTGTGGAATGCAGGTTCCTGAAGATCAGACACACGATTCCCCATACGAGCAGCAGTTAAAGAATGCATTTTTGAAAGGCAGTATTGCACCCATAAGCAGCTTTATTACAAAACACATGGTAGATCATCGTACAAGCAGATTACAGTCATTGCTTGAATATGCTAGGCATGCCGAAAGGCTTTTTAATAGCAAAAAGAAAAAGAAAGCCCAAGTATTTTCTGTAGAAGATGGAGAAGAAGTCTATGTAGTACAGTCCGGGAAAAAGGGCAAGAGAAATGCCCAGGGAAACAAACAATCTGATCAGCGATCAGAGGACTTTGAAGAGCGAAAGAAAAGGGGTGAATGTTTTAAATGCGGTAAGAAAGGACACTTGGCAAGGGATTGCAAGACAAACAAGAAGTCAACCACGGAGGATAAGGAGGATGAGGACTGACTATATGATAGTCCGGAATCACTAGAAGGGGATAGCGGAGAAGGGACAGATGAGTATGTGATAGAGGGAGTAGAGAATGTGACAGAAGAAATAGAGGAAGTGCAAGAAGTCACGGATAGTGAAGAAAATGAAATATAGGATTTGGCTTTATTGAGCTTAGACCTCTATTTAGCAGACACAAAACCAGAAGTTACACTCCTGGTAGAAGGGAGGGAAGTCAGATTCTTGTGTGACTCAGGGGCCTCACGGACCCTGATACATTCCTCCAAACTGCCAGAGAACTCAGAGTCACCTGATTACATATTAGTGAAAGCAGCTAATGGACAGCTGTATCGGGAGCCCCTCTCTCATAATATTGTGATAACTGATCCTGTTTCAGGATTGACCCAGAAAAGTAAAATTGTTGTTTCTGCAAAATGCCCAGTAAACCTCTTGGGCAGAGACCTTATGCAGCTATTTGGTATAGCAGTAGTTCCGACTATGCAGGGTATGGAAGCACAGTGACAAATTGATACCTTTGCAGTGCAATCGGAGGGTGAAATGTTTTATTGGTACAGCCAGGACTTGGTTACCACTGGTCCAGGGGCGGTGACCGAAGAGTTGATGAACATAGCCACCAGCAAGTTCCCCTCCCTTGACATTGATAAACAGCATTTGTTGCACTGTACTCTGTATTACTGTAATACACCAGGACCTGATAAGGAATATGAGCAAGAATTGTTTGAAAATCGTGCAAACAGATTGCTATTACGTAATCTGTACTGGGACACAGAAGGGAACAGTGTAGCCAGCTGTTCATTGCCCCAGGAGTTCTTTGCACTCTATAAATCTAATCGCTTATCACATGTTGGCTTAACTAAGGACAAGAATGTAAAATAGGTAGACTTAGGAGAAAAAGTCACGAGATGGGAAAAACAGACAGAGTTAGAACTGTCAGAACAGGGAATACAAATGCAGAAGCTGAACTGGATAACTCAGACCCACCCAGCTGTACACTTGCAGTCTAGCAGGGATAGCTGATTGGCACTCCTATTGAAGGAGGAAGAGAATGCCTTACAGAATATACCAGAAAATCTCTGGTCAACAGGAAAGTCAGATGTAGGACGTATTCGTACAGCGGGACCAGTTACTATTATGCCAAAGTCAGCATTTAGACCACAAAAGAGACAGTATCCCTTAAGAAAATATGCAGAGGTAGGAATCAAACCTATTATAGCAGCTTTACTTAAGGAAGGGGTACTGGTGGAATCTCCTGATTCACCATGTAACACCCCCTTATTTCCTGTTAAGAAAGTGAATGGAGAGTGGCATATGGTCCAAGATTTACAAGCTGTAAATGACGCAGTAATACCAAGGGCACCTACGGTGCCAGACCCACACACCCTGTTGAATGACTTAAAACCTCAACAAAAATATTTTTCTGTGGTAGATATCAGCAATGCGTTCTTTTCGATACCGATACACCCTGACAGCCAGCATTGGTAAGCATTCACATTTCAGGGGAAAAGGTATACATATACGCGACTACCACAGGGGTATTGTGAAAGTCCAACAATATTCTCACAAGAAATGGCAAGCAACTTGGCAGGATTTTCCCCACCAAGAGGTAGTCAGATTTTGCTTTATGTTGATGATATCCTGCTAGTGTCCCCCATCCAGCAAGATTGTAAAGAAGATATCATAGTGCTATTACAATTTTTAGCCACTGAAGGACATAAAGTAAACAAAAATAAACTGCAGCTTTGGAAAAACAAGTTAAATACCTAGGATATGTAATATCCAAGGAAGGTAGGACATTAGATGAGGACAGAAAAATAGCGATTTTGCAAGCACCAAAACCCACTACTAAGAAGGAAATTATGTCTTTCCTAGGTACGACTAATTTTTGTCGGAGCTGGATTCCAAACTATGCTTTGGAATCTGCACTGTTGACTAACCTGATTTATAAAAAGCCTATGGCAGCACAGGATTTGTTACAATGGACACCAGAAGCAGAATCTGCTTTCTGCAAACTGAAACAGTTAATAGCGTCCTCATTAGTTTTGGGATTACCAAACTATCATAAACGTTTTTTCCAAACTGTAGATTGTAAGCAAGGTTATATGACATCAGTGTTAACACAGCAGCATGGGGACAAGCAACGCCCTATTGCTTATTATTCATCACAACTGGACCCAGTGGCACGGTCTTTACCTCACTGTGTACAAGCAGTAGTTGCAGTTGCAATGCCAGTACAGGCTTCAGCCTCAGTAGTGTTGTTCCACCCTCTCACATTGAGAGTGCCTCATGCAGTCACAATTATTTTACTGCAAGAGAAGGTAGCATATCTTTCCCCTGCTAGGCATCTTTCCTGTATGACTATATTGTTGAGCCAACCTCATATGACAATTGAACGATGTATGACTTTGAACCCTTCTACCTTGCTCCCAACCCCTGCAGATGGCACACCGCACAGCTGGCTGCAGGCAATTGAGCAAAAGACACTGCCTAGAAAAGATCTTACAGATGTCCCCTTGGATGATGCCGAGGTGACATACTACGTGGATGGCTCATGCAAAAGGGGTCCTGCAGGACAGAACCTAGTAGGATATGCAGTAGTTTCTGATACTGAGATTATAGAAGTGAAATTTTTACCACATAGTTTATCTGCACACGCAGCAGAATTGATTGCCTTGACACGGGCATGCACCTTAGCAAAGGGTAAATGTGTGAACATTTTTGCTGACAGCCAGTACGCTTTTTCTACTGTACATGTTTTTGTGCAACAGTGGAAAAATCGAGGAATGATAACATCTAGTGGCAAACCAATCAATCATGCACAGTTTATTTTAGATATTTTAGAATCTAAATCTATTCAGTTACCTCAGAAAGTAGCTATTTTTAAATGCACAGCTCATACCAAGCAACAGGACAGGATTTCAAAAGGTAATGTGAGAGCTGATACAGCTGCAAAGCAGGCAGCTTCAAAAGTATTTCTTTTGAATGAGGAACTAGATTTTAGACTTAGAAATGTTAAAGACAATGCAAACAATTACTATGCAAACTGAAAAAGAAAGATAGGTAAAACGAGAAGCAATTCTAAAAGGGGCTGTACATCTCTAAAGAAGGAAAAACGATATTGCTGTCTAATTTGTTTAAATATGCAGCTTTGTTGAGCCATGGGCAGTGCCATGTCTCAACAGGGGGGATGGTACAGCTGGTGAACCAAGTGTTCACGACGTACGGATTTACAAACTACTCTAAAACATGTTGTTAATTATGCCACATCTGTAATAAACATCATGCACAAGGGGCATTAAAGCCCAAGCAAGGGAGTTTCCCTACACCACCGTATCCATTTCATACTGTCTGTATAGATTTCATAGAGTTGAATAAATGTGAAAATAAGAAGTATTGTCTTGTCATTGTAGATATGTTTTCCAGATGGGTGGAAGCCTTTCTGACTAAAAATCCAGACGCAGCAACCGTAGCCAAAGTCCTTGTTAAAGAAATCATCCCTAGATTTGGCATTCCGGAAAGGATCTACAGTGACAGCGGCACACACTTCGTAAATCAGACCATACAGCAGTTAAATAGACATTTTGGTATTTCTCTAAAAAAATCATTGTGCGTATCACCCACAATCAGCAGGGCTAGTAGAGAGGCATAATGGGATTTTAAAGAGTAAGCTAAGAAAATTAATAACAGAAACGCAAAGAAATTGGATGTACTGTCTGCCCCTGGCACTGTTGAGCATGAGAACTGTTCTGAATGCAAAAGAATTGACTCCTTTTGAAAAACTCTTTGGAAGGGCTTACTATATACCTCAGTGGAAATCTCTCATGCCCGCAGACCAGGAAGCTGACAGTACATTAGCTGAGTATATGCGAAACCTCTTAAATTCTAAACATTTGCTGCAGTTAAATTCTGTTTCAGATAAAGAACGAACCAGACCGTCAGAAGTGGCAGTGCCCCCTGGAGCGTGGATCTGGCTGAAGATAGTTAAGAAGAAGAATTGGGCCTCCGAAGTGGGAAGGTCCATATCAAGTGCTTTTGTCAAAACCCACTGCAGTCAAAATCGTGGAGCATGCCTCCTGGATCCACCTGATGCACTGTAAATTAGTTAAAAACTTTAAACTGGACAAAAATCTTGTTACATGCCAAGAGCAAAATGATAGAGTCCAGAAGAAACAGGAATGGAGAACAACCCTTTCCTCAGAAGTATTGCATAATCATCCTGTTAACTGCATTAGTGACAATAATATTTTTGTTGTGGCCTTTTCTTTTCCCAGCCACACAGACTGAACTGAATAAACGTGAAGCTTTACTCATAAACTGGCATCCAAACTTTAACACTTACCAGGCAATTAAATATGTGTATGCTGAGACTTTCAATGTTTCGAATTGCTGGATTTGCACAGCTTTGCCGACAGCATACGGGGGGTTATTAATGACTACAGTCCCCCTAGGGGTCACTGAGTCCTGGGAGAACTTGATTTATGATACCTCAACCATTACAGCACAAGATAAAATAGCATTGCACTTGCCTGTTCCACAAAAGGGAACTGTGTGTTTTTATAAAAATGATACTGTCCAGGTGGGTTGGAGCAATTGCAATGTGACTGTTCCTTATAAATGTTACACTAAAAGTAACAATGCAGATCTTTATTGTAATACAAACTATGATTAATTTCTTGGATTGATGCACAAAACACTTGATGAAGTAAAAATTAATTCTGTTCTTTATAAACAGCTGTCTACAATTGATAGGAAAATGTTTCATGCAGGGCAAGTGTATATTCATAGCAAGGTCACTACTAAAGTAGAGGACTGTTATTTTGTGTGTGGCAGAAAGGCATACAAATGGTTATCTGAGAATTGGTCCGGCAGTTGTTTTTGGGTTACCTGGTTCCGCCATACGACACACTGCAGATTTGCCTCATGGAAAAATTCGAAATGTCCGAGAAGTCGTCAAAAAACCTGTAAATCCAGTGGGACAAATCAATGCACGTTGGAAAGACCATCACTCTCTAGGCAAAGGACTGACACACATGGACTTGAGTGATAGCGTTATGTCGTGGGCAGGCATATTACTAGCATATGGAGCAGTGAAATCAATCTGGGAGCTGAGAAAACTGTCAAAGCTTCTCAAGTAATGAGCAACACAACTTTTTCTGCTCTCGAATTGGTGACTGATGAACTGAATGCTATGAGAACTGTAGTGCTCCGAAACCACATGGCTCTCGACTTCACCCTAGCGGCAAGAGGTGGTACGTGTGCTTTAATCCAAGAAGAATGCTGTTCCTATATTCCTGACCATAAACACGAGATAGACATTCATCTTGAGGTAATTCAGCAAGTGTCGGCCATGACCAAACCAGGCCCAAACCCACTGACGGACTTTTTCCAGAAATGGTTTGGGGGGGTGGGGTACCATCCTAATGAACATCCTGATTGCCATTTGTGTAGGTATGCCCCTACTGGGAGTATGTGTTTGTTGTGTTATCCCCTGCATGAAAAGACTGATTAAAGACCTTATAGACATTTCAGTTTCTGAAACCTTATATCAAAGTACTGAGTTTGAAGAACTGCTAAAAGACTAAAAATGCTTTCATAAGTTTAAACTGAATGAATCTCTTAACTGCAAATCCAGAGTGGAAGAGGTTAGGAGAAGAAAACAAACTGTTTATGCTTATTTTGAAAGTAGAATAAAAGTATTAATAGGGGGGAAATGTTAGAAAAATATGTATTAATGTGTGTATTAGCAATATGCTTAGTGCATTTAGAGCTTGAAAAAGGTTAACACATTTATTCTATTTCATACTGCATAAATCTGTACAAACTGCAGTTGCTTTCTGACCTTGTATTGTTACCTAAAATCTTGCTTGTGCCTTGGAAATTTACTGAGAAGCAGGTGATTTCTGCTTGTGTTAGGAAAATAATGAATAGAACAATACTACTTGTATGAAACTTAGATAAGAAGTTCCGCTGTGCTATGAGAAAATACACAGCTGTAGAAGTTACAGATAATTAGTACAAAGCCTGCTTGAAAATATGAACTGCAACCAGCATTTGCTTGTATCTGAATTAGAAAAGTACCTTGAAATGTAACACTGTACAATAGATGCTTGTAAACGGACTAATGGTCACCAAGGCCAGGTTGTTTTTCTCAAAAGTTTCTCAAAAATCTAGTCATGTCAGCAGAAAATCTGAGTAACATCTGCTGTAGAACAATACTGAAAGTTGTGTTTGATTACGTCAGCCATAGAAGGCCATGTCTTGTAAGATATTATAAGAATGAACATACTTCCTGTTAGTAGTTAGAAAAATCCTTGTATTTGCATGTTTTTGTCTCCTTAAGGCAAGTCAATTAAAAGTGCCTTAACTGAACCTTACATGTATTGGTCTTTGAAGTTTTTTCCTTTGACACCTCCAAAATGTAAAACACTGATCCTCGATAGACTGAAAGCAACAGTCCATATAAAAAACTATTCATCTTGGATGACTTTAACATTATCCTCTTTAATCCCAAGAACTCTGACATAATTGACTTTCTTTGTAAGCTTAGCTTGTTCCAACTTATTCAAATCTTTAACAGAGTAAACCTCTATGCTGGAAACCATGCTGTATTGGGCCTTTTTATCCATAAGGAACCTTCTAACATCCAAAGCAACACCATCGTACCATACTCAGTAAGTGCCCACTGCCATATCCCCTTTGATATGATACTCCCATCATAAAACAAACGCTCCAACACTAAACAGCATACCCAGAAACTGAAACAAAAGCTTTCTATAATCCATTGGGAATAATTCTTACATCTCAATGACCCAGAAACATTAGCTGTCATCTTTCCCTTTTAATTGCTTTACACCTTTCTCAGTCAGATTCCAGATCATGACCCTATTGTAAAAATCTCTACTTCTACTTTAAAATAATCAAACAAATGAAAAAAAGAAAGAAAAAAGAAATGGACAAACCACTGACAATATCCTCATAGCTGCCCTTTCAGGAATGGACAACCAATACCTCATTTGGTTAGCAAAAGTTCATATTCTACCTACTCTAAAACACATGCAAAATATATGTCTCAGCAAAAACACAATGGTCTCAATTTAGAAATTTGCCACCGTGAGACCATTCTCCAAAAACAAAACTTCCTACACATGTCCATGACTTTAGATCTATCTCAGTCCTTGCAGCCTTATGAAAATTCTTAGAAAAAGCTAATCTATACTCAGTCAGCCACACAAAGACTTACAGAATATTCAGGTGCCAACCGCACACATTTTGGTGAAGAATTACCATGACAACTCTACATGCTTTGATGGACAATATTCAAAGTACTATGACCACCCTACATGCTTTGCTGGACAATATTCAAAGTACCATGACCACCCTACATGTTTTGATGGACAATATTCTCATTAATGGGGATGAAAGACTACAAACTGGCACAATCATTGCTGAGTTAAAATATGTATGATACTCTTGACCACTCTGTCCAGCTACACCCCCTAACTATTACCAGCATCAGCTATGATGTAGTCCTTTGGAGTAAAGATTTTCTGTCTTGTAGATACTTCATGGTGCAAACTGAATTTACAGCCTCTCCTGTAGACCTAAGGTGTCTATCATGGCTCAATATTTTCTCGTATTCCATTCATTCATCTTGTCAACAGTCTCACTTAGGACACCTGTCTTCTCTTAGGTGTACTGTATGCAGATGTAATGAGCATGTGCTGGTTTGGCACTACACCTGCCATCATAAACCAGCAACTTGGAATTTACCTGACCTCCCTAAGTAACAGGCTACTCAGACGCACCTTAATCAACTACAACAAAGCCTGCCAATTTCTCCATCTCCTGATCCATCTTCTGCAACCAAAACCATCTACTGGAAACAATCTCATACTATAGATATAATGGAATTTGTCTAGAGCATTCTCTTAACTTTCTCATATTTAAGTTAATAAAACCAAAGTTAATAAATTGCTCTTCTGATTCAAGACATTTTTCCATGTCCTCTCTCCAGCAGCTAGGGCAGCAATAAGGAAAGACGTCCTCTTCCCTAGCATTAAGGAAAGGCATCCTCCTCTCTTAACTTGAATATGGCCTCCTACTCATTGTTTCTGCTTCAGAGAAGAGCTGTACTTCTCCACAAAGCATCTCAAACAACATTTGCTGGTTCATTAGCCTATCCCATAAAAGTTAACACCATTACCTTAAACCTGCAAAAGCCAAATGGCTGTCCATACTACAAGTAGCCTTGCTCCTTCTGAGTACCCTGTTATACAAATTGGTATGGGAAGTAAGTTCTCCCTGACAACTCAGAGAATTCTACAAAAAGCTCTGACTGCTTATAATCTAAGGCCCTGCTCTCAAACTTCACACCATTTGTAAACTCCACTATCCAACCTGAAATACAAAAAGCAACAGAGCACACTTTTTCTATGTTGGCTTCCAAAGTCTAGTAAACCATGCCTGAAAATATCAAACCATTTTATTCATTTATTTATATTTGTTTACTGTGGTAGTGTACTAATTGATATTGACCAATTTCAGGCTCAACCTGGGTGAAAAACAAATCATTTCACAAAAAAACACAGAAATGTAATCAATAACAATTCAGATCAAACGAAGTTCATAGAAATAACTGTGTATATAAATATTCAAGAGAACAAGCACAGTGCAATGTATGCGCAATCATGCAGAGTGTTATGTACAATGTATACATTATTTTCAAAAGAAGGTCAATCTTCAGTAAATCTTAAGAGAGGAGAAGAGGATTACTGGCCTCAAACAGATGCCCTACACTGACCTTCTCAAAAAACTCCAGCTTTACTCCATAGCATATCGCCTACATTGAGGTGATCTCTGCCTAACATATAAAGCTATGTCATACCCAGAGCTGTTGGACATGCTCCACGTAAAGAAATCCCAATCCCTCCAAGCTACACGCTCTGGGGACCTAAACCTTGTCACCACAATAAACAGGACATGCTGGAGGGATAGATTCCTGTCCCAGAGACTTCCCATACTCTGGAACAGGCTACCCATCTATGTCAAGCAAAGTTCTTTATTAGCATTCTTCAAGAAAAATCTTGATGAGTGGATGGGAAATAGGAAATACACCCCTGGGAACACTTCTGTGTTTCTGCTCGACTGTGGCACAGGAAAATAACTTTCTTGGGTGGTGTATTTCAGGGAACCTTGTTGGCTAGGCTTATGTAGGCTCTCGGGCCGATAGCCTAGTACCTACCTATGAACCTATGAACCTATGAAGATATATTAAGAGAGATTATAACTAATCATTAATTTCTATAAACAGCTGAAACACCTCCTGCTCAACTAATCCAAATGCAATTGCTTTATAACCAGAATGATCAGTTGAACTATAATACAACACAGTTAAACAATGTTCTCTGCAATCTTCCTGCTACCAATTCTTTGAGGTCCACTAACGCTCATTGCTTCACACATTATTATACTGAAACTACATCAGTAGCAACATATCCCAGCAAATTACAGATACAAGTCTACAGCTCCTTAAACACGCACGCACGCACACACACACACACACACACACACACACACACACACACACACACACACACCCATGCACATACGCACATGCACAGAAACAAACTCATAAACATGCACACACAAGGACACACACACACACACACACACACACACACACACACACACACACACATACCCACCACACACGGACATGCACAGACACACACAAATAAACATGCACACACAAGAGTGTGCACATACACACTCAAACACACACACACACACACACACATGCACATGCACACACACACACATAAACGTGCACACACACACACACACACACACACACACACACACACACACACACACACACACACACACACACACACACGCATATACACACGTACACACACACAAACATGCATGGCTGCATGTACACATTTTCACATACACATGTTCACGGACACACACAGACACACTCCCATATCAGCCCAAGCTTATTCCTTCCTCTTATCATGCTGTTGGTGCCCAACCCCAGGGAAACTGCTTTTTGTACACCTCCCCTTTCTGACTCCTTTCTTCAAACAACAATTCATTCTCCTAAAACTTTTCTCACACGTCTTTCAAATTTATTCCCCTGCAGCCTCAATATATATACATTTTTCCCTTCTCAGCACTGCATCCAAAAATCCATCCCCTACTACCCTGCTCTTCCTAGAGTGCAGATTTCAGTGTAAAATGGTGTGCCTTTACTAGTTTTCAGTTTTATATACATGATCTGTCATGTAGTACAGAAATAGGATTCCCTTACTAGAGATAATAGTTCAGTACAATATTTATTATGTAGTATAAATGCCTTTACTCATCTACATATTCCTACTGTAAGGCGTTTACAAACTATTGTCAGCATTGATTAAACCTACAACTGTTTCTGTATCTTTAATCGTATTACTGTTTTCTTAATGTAAATTATTGTATAACCAAATTCTTATATTGATGTGCATCCTTTTTTCTGTCTGGTTGTAACCCCCTATCTGATCCTTAAAGTGGTCTGCTTGAATCAGAGCTCTGCCCCAGTTGTCAAATGCATGCATAATTCATTCAGTCAATCAATCAATCACTAAATTAGTCAATCACTCACTCAATTGCTCTCAAAGGGCCTACTATGTCCAAGGTACTGATATGCAAATATCCTGCAGGAAACAAAACATTAAATTGAACTGCCTATTAAACCCAAACATGCAGAAGTTTATGGAGAAATTAAAGTCTGTAAAAGGCCTATGCTGAGGACTACTGAGAGTCATTATTGCTGACAGCTGTCCCTGAGAATATACAGAATTTTTAATTTTGTCGGGACATCAGGATCAGCAGAATAGTGGTGCTAATCTGAGTGGAAATGACAAAATCTATGACTGTGCCACATTAGGGAATCACTATAAGTATTTGTCATCCATCCATTCCCAATCCCTTTTCCCGTTTTGAACATGGGGTCCGGTGTCACTTCAATGCTGATTATCATCTAGAATCAAGGGTTACATTGCCAGGTAGCTAACCCTTAGACATGCCTGATTAGTTCAAAATAAACTGAAGTACTAGAACTGTATATAGTTAAATATATCTGTGGTATCTACACTGTTTTAATGGTCTTGTGATTCATGTGAGTGTCATTAAGAAATAGTATTTGCATCATAATGGAACTTTTCTTCCTGAGCCTCTACTACAAAATGGCACTGCTCAATCGGACTTTAACGGAAAACAAATGCCAATAAATAAATAAATATGATCATCACAAATAACTACAATAAGGAAATAATCAATCTTCTTTAAACAAACAAGGATGTCAAAGGACACAACAGGATGTAAATAATGTCAACACACAACTACCACACACCACCTGCCATACAGCACATACTTTCTACCTGTTATTACACACATAAGCTTTCCTATAGCCCCCACTTTATTTAGTGACAGCACAATACTATTTTTACGTAACAAGTATGTTTCACTATTCTACACTAGAAAAACATAATGTAAACTCCACACAGACATTCTATAAACTACCAAGCTTCAACTTTCATTAAAGAAATACCTCCTTACCTCGGGGGATATTCACCCAGATCCAGGGCCAAGCAACATTATACCAAACAAACACACTGCAGATCGACTTATCATCAACCTTAACTCTCACAGTATATCAAACAAACGTCCTCACTTACACGCATTCATAACTTACTACTCCCCTGACATCCTTACCATAACAGACTCTCATAGTATATCAAACAAACTTCCTCACTTACACGCATTCATAACTCACTACTCCCCCGACATCCTTACCATAACAGAGACTCTCACAGTATATCAAACAAATTTCCTCACTTACATACATTCATAACTCACTACTCCCCCAACATCCTTACCATAACAGAGACTGTCACAGTATATCAAACAAAGTTCCTCACTTACATACATTCATAATGCACTACTCCCCCGACATCCTTACCATAACAGACACTCTCACAGTATATCAAACTTCCTCACTTACACGCATTCATAACTCACTACTCCCCTGACATCCTTACCATAACAGAAACTCTGGCAGTATATCAAACAAACTTCCTCACTTGCATACATTCATAGCGCACTACTCCCCCGACATCCTTACCATAACAGAGAGTTGGCTAAAACCCAGCACACAGAATGAAGAAATACTCCCTCCAGGATATAATATCCTATGGCTAGATAGAACAGGAAAGAAGGGTGGGGCATTGCAAATGTCTATAAAAATACAATTTCTCTCCAACCCCTACTAACTCCTCTACCTAAATTGAATACTGCTGAGATCGTAGCTCTGTGCTACTGTTAAAGAAAAAGAGCATCAATATCCTCTGTGCATACATCCCTCCAGGTAATAACACTCCAATAATTGGGAAGATTCAATATCCTCTGTGCATACATCCCTCCAGGTAATAACACTCCAATAATTGGGGAGATTCAATATCCTCTGTGCATACATCCCTCCAGGTAATAACCCTCCAATAATTGGGGAGATTCAATATCCTCTGTGCATACATCCCTCCAGGTAATAACCCTCCAATAATTGGGGAGATTCAATATCCTCTGTGCATACATCCCTCCAGGTAATAACGATCTAATAATCGAGGAGATTCAATATCCTCTGTGCATGTATCCCTCCAGGTAATAATGCTCCAATAACTGGGGAGATTCAATATCCTCTGTGCATACATCCCTCCAGGTAATAACACTCCAATAATTGGGGAGATTCAATATCCTCTGTGCATACATCCCTCCAGGTAATAATGCTCCAATAATTGGGGAGATTCAATATCCTCTGTGCATACATCCCTTCAGGTAATAACACTCCAATAATTGGGGAGATTCGATATCCTCTGTGCACACATCCCTCCAGGTAACAACCCTCCAATAATTGGGGAGATTCAATATCCTCTATGCATACATCCCTCCAGGTAATAACGCTCCAGTAACTGGGAAGATTCAATATCCTCTGTGCATACATCACTCCAGGTAATAATGCTCCAATAATTGGGGAGATTCAGTATCCTCTGTGCATACAACCCTCCAGGTAATAACACTCCAATAATTGGGGAGATTCAGTATCCTCTGTGCATACATCCCACCAGGTAATAATGCTCCAAAAATTGGGGAGATTCAAAATCCTCTGTGCATACATCCCTCCAGGTAATAATGCTCCAATAATTGGGGAGATTCAATATCCTCTGTGCATGCATCCCTCCAGGTAATAACACTCCAATAATTGGGGAGATTCAATATTCTCTGTGCATACATCCCTCCAGGTAATAACGCTTCATTAATTGGGGAGATTCAATATCCTCTGTGCATACGTACCTCCAGGTAATAACACTCCAATAATTGGGGAGATTCAATATCCTCTGTGCATACATCCCTCCAGGTAATAACGCTCCAATAATTGAGGAGATTCAATATTCTCTGTGCATACATCCCTCCAGGTAATAATGCTCCAATAATTGAGGAGATTCAATGTCCTCTGTGCATATATCCCTCCAGGTAATAACACTCCAATAATTGGGGAGATTCTACAATGGTCAAAAGATATTCTCCCACAGAAAACTATTTTATTAGGTGACCTAAACACTGACAGCCTAGCCTGTAGCTCTAAAAACCCCACTAACCACGTCAACCTGTATGGATTTTCTCAAGTCATTCAAGAACCAACTAGAGTAGACAAAAAATCCCATAAGGAATCTATACTAGACTGGACATTAGTAAATTACCCTGAACATAATTACCAAGTAGGTAGTCTACCTGATGGACTTAGCGACCATCTCCCTACTTTGCTCCTACAAAACGTACCAACTTACCCAAACCTACAGTCTATAGACAAGTCAGAAACGATGGCAGTGTTAACCCTCTAGAACTCAACACTATATTAAAAATATGTAACTGGGAACCACTACACACCCTTGACCTAGACCAAGCAGTTGACTATTTTAATAGTCCTCTTATTAACATCCTTGACTTAGTTGCCCCAGTAAGAAAAATTAGAGCTTAGTGACACTATGCTCCTTGGCTTACCAAGTCCACTAGAGCTCTATTAAAAACCAGAGACAAGGCTTGAAAAACCTGAAGATAGATAACACTAGTCTATCCAAACAAATCTATCAACACCTCAGGAATTGTGTCAAAAAACAAAGCTTGATAAAACTGCTTTCTAGATATGCAAAATAAACACTCCAATAACCCCCAAAGGTTCTGGCATGCAATAAACTCCCTACTAAAATTTGGTAAAACCTCCACACCAGGTCTCACCTCCACCTTTAGAAACAGTGATATAGTCTCCCAATTTAATCACCACTTTGATTCTATTAAACCACTATCAACTCAGCTTTCCAAAAATAGCTACTCATCCATACCAACAACTCATAACAGCTCACCTCCCTTTACATTGTCTCCTGTCCCAACCTCAACAATAAAAAATACCTCTTAAAACTTAAACCCTCTAGTCTTGCAGCAGGTGGTCTACCTGCTCATTTCCTAACAATGGCTGCCGACTCTCTATCCTACCCAGTCTCAATCTTAATCAACCACTCCATACAGGAGTCCCACATCCCTAAACTATGGAACATCTCTTACATTATTCCCCTTCATAAGGGTGGGAATTCCTATGATTTCTCTAACTATCGTCCCACAGCCATTTTGTCTCTTTTTTCAAAGATACTTGAGAAATGCATACACTATCAGGTCTTGCATTTCCTAGACTCTAACAATCTCTTCTCCTCTACACAACATGGTTTCCACCCACACCACAGCACAACGTCAGCCCTTCTCTCTTTCACAAACCTGGTAAACCAACATAGAAATAACAACAGATTTGCATCTGCTATATTCCTGGACCTCTCCAAAGCATTTGACATGGTTTCCCACTCCATTCTAATAGATACTCTTACCTCTCTATCCTTTGCTCCTAACACTTTTGCATGGTTTAAAACGATCTATCAGACTGACAACAAGCTGTCCAGTGGCAAGGAGTTATATCATCTTTACTCCCAACTACCACTGGTGTACCTCAAGGTTCCATACTGGGTACACTCCTCTTTTCTATCTTTACCAATAATCTACACACCTCTACCCTACAGGCTTCACTCGTACAGTATGCAGATGATTCCACCCTGATCTGATCTGCCCTAATCGCACCACCCTATAGCATCTCACCCAGGAATCTTTAACTCAATAGAAAGGTGGATCACAGATATTCAACATATTTTAAATCCCAGCAAAACAAAGCTACTTCTATTTACCCCCAACAAATCAAAACCACTCCACTCTCCTTCTCTATCTCCTCCAATAATGGAATTGTCATTTCACCCTCTCTCCACACCAAGCTGCTTGGCATCGAAATAGATAACAACCTACACTTTGACATCCATATCTCTCAAACTATTAAAAGGAACACAAAAATGGGGTCCCTATACAGACAAAAGGACTTTCTATCAGATCAAGCTCGGGTCACCCTAGCTCAAACCTACCTTATTTCCACACTCATGTATTCAGCATCTATTCTCACCTATGTAAGAAAATATGACCTGGAGAAACTTGAGTCGTGTTATAACAAAATCGCCACTTTTGCAAAAAATTCCCTCTTTAGAACGCACCACTGTATACCGCTTAGGCAACTTCAGTGGCTTGAGCTCCCACAGTTATTAACCTTTAACCAACTAGTCATAGCTTATAAAACCTAAAATATCCTGAAAAAACTCCAGCCCTTAGGGAAATACTTACTGACTACATTCCAAATCGACCACTCCAATCTGCCAACAAATCACTTCTCCTATCTCCACAGCCAACAACACAGCAGGTAAAACTCTATTTTCTCACAGTATTGCAAAAAGTTGGAATAATCTCCCTCCCTCGGTGACTTCTGCACCTAATACCAAACAATTCAAAACTCCTTAAGGCTCATCTTATTAGCTCTTGGCTATGTCCACGTGTTACTTAATCCTAGTCTATGCTACTACCATCTTTCTCTTCTCTCCAATTATCAGGCCTCAGTAAAAATGGAAGTAACAAATGGTATCCCTTGACATTTGGAAATGTTGTGATCTCTGTCTGTATATTTTGATGACTAACTTAATGTTCACTTGTATATATTGCTGATATGATCGTTCTTTGTGTACTCTTGTATTATGCACAAAATACTGCTCAATAACAAAGTCTTTACTTTACATTCTGTATTATTGTCATTGTCTGTTGTATTAATAAAGTGGAGCTTTTCTCCCCTGGGCTCCACTGTAAATGGACCTCATCCAGTCGGACCATCCCGGTTAACAAATGTAAAATAAAATAAATAAAACAAAATAAAATAATGTTTCTTTAAGAGATTTCAGTTAGAAAGAGAATCATTAAAAACATAAAGAACGACTGACCCATCTTTCCAAAGAGTAAAAACAATACTTAATAAAAACACTTATAGTGACAAAAATACACATCAATTTGGTTAAGTGCTTTCATCCCTGCTATGTCCGGGACTTCATTAGAACTGAGAATAGCATTATAAACAGACATTTAAACAACGCTCCATCCACACCCTTCACTAACTACCAAAAAGTCACATGTATCTTTATTATGGTTAAAACATAATGTTTTGATAATTGCCACTATGTAAATTTTATCTATTCTAAAAATACACTACTTATTAACTTATCAAATGTATACCTTAAAAGTTTGACGTTTTAATTAACTTGCAATAGAAGTACTGTCATTAAGACCCATTAGATTCGATGCAGCCTTTCCAAGCTGCCAAGTCATTTCCTAATGTAGCAGGTTATTTTTCCAGTCCCCTCCATAATTCATATTAATTAAATTTTCCAAGAATTAAAACTTTGAATTTAATAAATTTGACACATACTAAGAATTGACTAGCTAATGCACTCTTGTTGGCTTGTCTGGTAATACTATAATTATGTTGCTGTATTCTTTTATTAAGGACAAGAAACTACCTCCCCCCCCCCAAAAAAAGAGTAAGCCAGCAAAAGCAGCATACTCCCATCCACCAACCCCCTCCCCGCCACCACTGTCAGTGATGCTTTTGAACTCAGATAATATGAGTCATCATCGTGGCTTTATCACTTAATGCCTGAGAGATGGGTCACAAACCCATAACAGAACCAGTATAGTGTGCATTCTTTCCCTGGTCCATTGTTTACAGATAAGAACAGATACTGTATGCTTATCTAAAGTATTAGACACCGCTCCAGTAAAATAGTCAAATAGCCAGGAGTTAAAGTATCTTAAAGCCTTAAAACAAATGGAGGCCATCGGAGTCCTGCTTTGAACATGTTTTAGGGAAATATTGAAAACTGACAATGTTTTGTGTTTTCTTCAATGTGTGAATAAAAGTCAGCAGTTCAACATTTCTGTTAGTATTTTGGCCGAAGTCGACACCAGCTATGACTTGACTCATTTCTAAAATACGACATTTCATTTTCAAGTCCAGCTTTCTATCAGTAATAATGCTTTTTAGTCATTTAATAAAATCACCGATTATTTCACAGTAGAGCTATCCCCTAGCTGAGGAGATTGAGACCAAAAGAAGCCATTTATATATTTATTTATTTATTGACATTTGTTTACAGGGAAAATCCAAATGAGCAGTACCCTTTTTCAGTGGTGGCCTGGGGAGAAAAGCACCATTACACAGACATTGTGGAAATCATTTGCATTGCTTCAGCATTTTCAGTCACCTTCATTCCTGTGCAACAGTTCTGTTATTCAGATGTCCTTGACATCAGTTATATCACTTACCGACAGTTTCAATTAAATCTAAAGTTACATGGATTGTATGTGAATATTTTTTAAGTACCTGGAGGAATGTGCAATGTAGTATCATCAGAATGCATACATTGTCAGGTTTTACATAAGAATATTTGTTACTATAAACATCTGTTCAAAATCTAGAACAGAGTAATGATCAATCAGTGGAGTACAGAGCTCCGTTAGAAAAGCAAGGTGAATGGTGAAGTGAAGTAATTGGACTTTTTCATGGTTGTACAGTAGTTTAAATGTAATTAATTATAAGAAAACTAAAGAAGTTGTCATAATGGTTAAGGTGTTTACTTTATAGACACAAGATACAGGGGTTGATTCTCACATGGGGTAATTGGCTATGATTAAAATCACTCACAAAGGCCTAGTGCTAACCTACTGAAGGATGGGTTTACTCGCACCAGGTGATCAATCACGAAGGCTCAGGTAAGGTGAATCTACCTTCTTTTTCTGTTTTAGATCAGGGACTAGATTTGTATTTGTTCTGTTAAGACTTTATTTATAAGTCAGGGACAGAAAGATTACTGTCTTGTCATAGATCAGGGAAACAGAGCAGGTAGGCAGTCATTCTGAAGAGACTATAAAAACATCCGTGGTACCATGTTAAAAATAAGGAGTTATGTAACGATTAAACGGGTAGGACAAAATGGGTAATAATTGTACAAAAAGGTCCCAAAATCCACTGTTAACCAAAGAAGCGAAATACATGCAGTCACAGCGTGCTGATAATATTAAATACTACTCAAAATGGGTTAATAAGTATGAATTTGATGGTAAACTAGAGAAATCCTCACTTGTCAAACTTGTCAAACAGCTTAAAACCGATTCTAGAGGTTGGGTAAAAAAGCAACATCAATTAGGAATTCCTCAGGCACTCAGGTGGATTGAGGAAGTAAACCGAAGGGAACAAAAGAGTAATAATTCAAAAGCAATATTTTTAGATAAGGAGGACAATAACTTAGTAATAGCGTCAGCCCCTCCACCTCCCTTTCCAGAATATGAGGCAAGTGAACAAGTTAGTCCACCCCTGCGATATCCTGCTGTCACTGTAAGTAGAGACACTACAAAAGCGAAACCGTTTATTAGAGATCCCGTCGAGACCAGGTCTCGAACATGGGCAGGAAACTCAAAAGGGGACATTGAGTTATATCAAATGGGTAGAAATTCATGATTTATGAGTGAAGAAGAAATATGTCCACTTATAGAAGTGCCTAATCCTCAGGCAGGGCAAGAAGGTCAGGACCCAACTATTCTAGTGTATAGACCCTGGACTCGAAGACATCCGGAAAGCCACTGAGGGAATTCCCCATCCAAAAGCTAATTTTAGAAAGTTCTTAGAAGATTTGCAAGGAATGAGGCTGAGTTATAATTTAAACGGAGAAGAGGTAGAAAAAGTAGTCAGATAAATTGTGGGACCAGATTGGCACATGATTAGTGGCGACTGGAATCCCCGTGACATTGCGCTCAAGCCCCTCCCACATAGCAGCGCAGAGTTAGACAAAAGAGTGAAAGGTCTTACAGACTGAATCTCTGAGAAATAGAAGCCTAGGGCAGACTGGACTTGCATTAATCAATGCATCCAAAAGGAAGGTGAAGCTATTGACCGATATTATGCCAGACTATTAGAATGTTTTAATAACCATTGTGGAATGCAGGTTCCTGAAGATCAGACACACGATTCCCCATACGAGCAGCAGTTAAAGAATGCATTTTTGAAAGGCAGTATTGCACCCATAAGCAGCTTTATTACAAAACACATGGTAGATCATCGTACAAGCAGATTACAGTCATTGCTTGAATATGCTAGGCATGCCGAAAGGCTTTTTAATAGCAAAAAGAAAAAGAAAGCCCAAGTATTTTCTGTAGAAGATGGAGAAGAAGTCTATGTAGTACAGTCCGGGAAAAAGGGCAAGAGAAATGCCCAGGGAAACAAACAATCTGATCAGCGATCAGAGGACTTTGAAGAGCGAAAGAAAAGGGGTGAATGTTTTAAATGCGGTAAGAAAGGACACTTGGCAAGGGATTGCAAGACAAACAAGAAGTCAACCACGGAGGATAAGGAGGGTGAGGACTGACTATATGATAGTCCGGAATCACTAGAAGGGGATAGCGGAGAAGGGACAGATGAGTATGTGATAGAGGGAGTAGAGAATGTGACAGAAGAAATAGAGGAAGTGCAAGAAGTCACGGATAGTGAAGAAAATGAAATATAGGATTTGGCTTTATTGAGCTTAGACCTCTATTTAGCAGACACAAAACCAGAAGTTACACTCCTGGTAGAAGGGAGGGAAGTCAGATTCTTGTGTGACTAAGGGGCCTCACGGACCCTGATACATTCCTCCAAACTGCCAGAGAACTCAGAGTCACCTGATTACATATTAGTGAAAGCAGCTAATGGACAGCTGTATCGGGAGCCCCTCTCTCATAATATTGTGATAACTGATCCTGTTTCAGGATTGACCCAGAAAAGTAAAATTGTTGTTTCTGCAAAATGCCCAGTAAACCTCTTGGGCAGAGACCTTATGCAGCTATTTGGTATAGCAGTAGTTCCGACTATGCAGGGTATGGAAGCACAGTGACAAATTGATACCTTTGCAGTGCAATCGGAGGGTGAAATGTTTTATTGGTACAGCCAGGACTTGGTTACCACTGGTCCAGGGCGGTGACCAAGAGTTGATGAACATAGCCACCAGCAAGTTCCCCTCCCTTGACATTGATAAACAGCATTTGTTGCACTGTACTCTGTATTACTGTAATACACCAGGACCTGATAAGGAATATGAGCAAGAATTGTTTGAAAATCGTGCAAACAGATTGCTATTACGTAATCTGTACTGGGACACAGAAGGGAACAGTGTAGCCAGCTGTTCATTGCCCCAGGAGTTCTTTGCACTCTATAAATCTAATCGCTTATCACATGTTGGCTTAACTAAGGACAAGAATGTAAAATAGGTAGACTTAGGAGAAAAAGTCACGAGATGGGAAAAACAGACAGAGTTAGAACTGTCAGAACAGGGAATACAAATGCAGAAGCTGAACTGGATAACTCAGACCCACCCAGCTGTACACTTGCAGTCTAGCAGGGATAGCTGATTGGCACTCCTATTGAAGGAGGAAGAGAATGCCTTACAGAATATACCAGAAAATCTCTGGTCAACAGGAAAGTCAGATGTAGGACGTATTCGTACAGCGGGACCAGTTACTATTATGCCAAAGTCAGCATTTAGACCACAAAAGAGACAGTATCCCTTAAGAAAATATGCAGAGGTAGGAATCAAACCTATTATAGCAGCTTTACTTAAGGAAGGGGTACTGGTGGAATCTCCTGATTCACCATGTAACACCCCCTTATTTCCTGTTAAGAAAGTGAATGGAGAGTGGCATATGGTCCAAGATTTACAAGCTGTAAATGACGCAGTAATACCAAGGGCACCTACGGTGCCAGACCCACACACCCTGTTGAATGACTTAAAACCTCAACAAAAATATTTTTCTGTGGTAGATATCAGCAATGCGTTCTTTTCGATACCGATACACCCTGACAGCCAGCATTGGTAAGCATTCACATTTCAGGGGAAAAGGTATACATATACGCGACTACCACAGGGGTATTGTGAAAGTCCAACAATATTCTCACAAGAAATGGCAAGCAACTTGGCAGGATTTTCCCCACCAAGAGGTAGTCAGATTTTGCTTTATGTTGATGATATCCTGCTAGTGTCCCCCATCCAGCAAGATTGTAAAGAAGATATCATAGTGCTATTACAATTTTTAGCCACTGAAGGACATAAAGTAAACAAAAATAAACTGCAGCTTTGGAAAAACAAGTTAAATACCTAGGATATGTAATATCCAAGGAAGGTAGGACATTAGATGAGGACAGAAAAATAGCGATTTTGCAAGCACCAAAACCCACTACTAAGAAGGAAATTATGTCTTTCCTAGGTACGACTAATTTTGTCGGAATTGGATTCCAAACTATGCTTTGGAATCTGCACTGTTGACTAACCTGATTTATAAAAAGCCTATGGCAGCACAGGATTTGTTACAATGGACACCAGAAGCAGAATCTGCTTTCTGCAAACTGAAACAGTTAATAGCGTCCTCATTAGTTTTGGGATTACCAAACTATCATAAACGTTTTTCCAAACTGTAGATTGTAAGCAAGGTTATATGACATCAGTGTTAACACAGCAGCATGGGGACAAGCAACGCCCTATTGCTTATTATTCATCACAACTGGACCCAGTGGCACGGTCTTTACCTCACTGTGTACAAGCAGTAGTTGCAGTTGCAATGCCAGTACAGGCTTCAGCCTCAGTAGTGTTGTTCCACCCTCTCACATTGAGAGTGCCTCATGCAGTCACAATTATTTTACTGCAAGAGAAGGTAGCATATCTTTCCCCTGCTAGGCATCTTTCCTGTATGACTATATTGTTGAGCCAACCTCATATGACAATTGAACGATGTATGACTTTGAACCCTTCTACCTTGCTCCCAACCCCTGCAGATGGCACACCGCACAGCTGGCTGCAGGCAATTGAGCAAAAGACACTGCCTAGAAAAGATCTTACAGATGTCCCCTTGGATGATGCCGAGGTGACATACTACGTGGATGGCTCATGCAAAAGGGGTCCTGCAGGACAGAACCTAGTAGGATATGCAGTAGTTTCTGATACTGAGATTATAGAAGTGAAATTTTTACCACATAGTTTATCTGCACACGCAGCAGAATTGATTGCCTTGACACGGGCATGCACCTTAGCAAAGGGTAAATGTGTGAACATTTTTGCTGACAGCCAGTACGCTTTTTCTACTGTACATGTTTTTGTGCAACAGTGGAAAAATCGAGGAATGATAACATCTAGTGGCAAACCAATCAATCATGCACAGTTTATTTTAGATATTTTAGAATCTAAATCTATTCAGTTACCTCAGAAAGTAGCTATTTTTAAATGCACAGCTCATACCAAGCAACAGGACAGGATTTCAAAAGGTAATGTGAGAGCTGATACAGCTGCAAAGCAGGCAGCTTCAAAAGTATTTCTTTTGAATGAGGAACTAGATTTTAGACTTAGAAATGTTAAAGACAATGCAAACAATTACTATGCAAACTGAAAAAGAAAGATAGGTAAAACGAGAAGCAATTCTCGAAAAGGGGCTGTACATCTCTAAAGAAGGAAAAACGATATTGCTGTCTAATTTGTTTAAATATGCAGCTTTGTTGAGCCATGGGCAGTGCCATGTCTCAACAGGGGGGATGGTACAGCTGGTGAACCAAGTGTTCACGACGTACGGATTTACAAACTACTCTAAAACATGTTGTTAATTATGCCACATCTGTAATAAACATCATGCACAAGGGGCATTAAAGCCCAAGCAAGGGAGTTTCCCTACACCACCGTATCCATTTCATACTGTCTGTATAGATTTCATAGAGTTGAATAAATGTGAAAATAAGAAGTATTGTCTTGTCATTGTAGATATGTTTTCCAGATGGGTGGAAGCCTTTCTGACTAAAAATCCAGACGCAGCAACCGTAGCCAAAGTCCTTGTTAAAGAAATCATCCCTAGATTTGGCATTCCGGAAAGGATCTACAGTGACAGCGGCACACACTTCGTAAATCAGACCATACAGCAGTTAAATAGACATTTTGGTATTTCTCTAAAAAATCATTGTGCGTATCACCCACAATCAGCAGGGCTAGTAGAGAGGCATAATGGGATTTTAAAGAGTAAGCTAAGAAAATTAATAACAGAAACGCAAAGAAATTGGATGTACTGTCTGCCCCTGGCACTGTTGAGCATGAGAACTGTTCTGAATGCAAAAGAATTGACTCCTTTTGAAAAACTCTTTGGAAGGGCTTACTATATACCTCAGTGGAAATCTCTCATGCCCGCAGACCAGGAAGCTGACAGTACATTAGCTGAGTATATGCGAAACCTCTTAAATTCTAAACATTTGCTGCAGTTAAATTCTGTTTCAGATAAAGAACGAACCAGACCGTCAGAAGTGGCAGTGCCCCCTGGAGCGTGGATCTGGCTGAAGATAGTTAAGAAGAAGAATTGGGCGTCTCCGAAGTGGGAAGGTCCATATCAAGTGCTTTTGTCAAAACCCACTGCAGTCAAAATCGTGGAGCATGCCTCCTGGATCCACCTGATGCACTGTAAATTAGTTAAAAACTTTAAACTGGACAAAAATCTTGTTACATGCCAAGAGCAAAAATGATAGAGTCCAGAAGAAACAGGAATGGAGAACAACCCTTTCCTCAGAAGTATTGCATAATCATCCTGTTAACTGCATTAGTGACAATAATATTTTTGTTGTGGCCTTTTCTTTTCCCAGCCACACAGACTGAACTGAATAAACGTGAAGCTTTACTCATAAACTGGCATCCAAACTTTAACACTTACCAGGCAATTAAATATGTGTATGCTGAGACTTTCAATGTTTCGAATTGCTGGATTTGCACAGCTTTGCCGACAGCATACGGGGGGTTATTAATGACTACAGTCCCCCTAGGGGTCACTGAGTCCTGGGAGAACTTGATTTATGATACCTCAACCATTACAGCACAAGATAAAATAGCATTGCACTTGCCTGTTCCACAAAAGGGAACTGTGTGTGTTTTATAAAAATGATACTGTCCAGGTGGGTTGGAGCAATTGCAATGTGACTGTTCCTTATAAATGTTACACTAAAAGTAACAATGCAGATCTTTATTGTAATACAAACTATGATTAATTTCTTGGATTGATGCACAAAACACTTGATGAAGTAAAAATTAATTCTGTTCTTTATAAACAGCTGTCTACAATTGATAGGAAAATGTTTCATGCAGGGCAAGTGTATATTCATAGCAAGGTCACTACTAAAGTAGAGGACTGTTATTTTGTGTGTGGCAGAAAGGCATACAAATGGTTATCTGAGAATTGGTCCGGCAGTTGTTTTTTGGGTTACCTGGTTCCGGCCATACGACACACTGCAGATTTGCCTCATGGAAAAATTCGAAATGTCCGAGAAGTCGTCAAAAAACCTGTAAATCCAGTGGGACAAATCAATGCACGTTGGAAAGACCATCACTCTCTAGGCAAAGGACTGACACACATGGACTTGAGTGATAGCGTTATGTCGTGGGCAGGCATATTACTAGCATATGGAGCAGTGAAATCAATCTGGGAGCTGAGAAAACTGTCAAAGCTTCTCGAAGTAATGAGCAACACAACTTTTTCTGCTCTCGAATTGGTGACTGATGAACTGAATGCTATGAGAACTGTAGTGCTCCGAAACCACATGGCTCTCGACTTCACCCTAGCGGCAAGAGGTGGTACGTGTGCTTTAATCCAAGAAGAATGCTGTTCCTATATTCCTGACCATAAACACGAGATAGACATTCATCTTGAGGTAATTCAGCAAGTGTCGGCCATGACCAAACCAGGCCCAAACCCACTGACGGACTTTTTCCAGAAATGGTTTGGGGGGGTGGGGTACCATCCTAATGAACATCCTGATTGCCATTTGTGTAGGTATGCCCCTACTGGGAGTATGTGTTTGTTGTGTTATCCCCTGCATGAAAAGACTGATTAAAGACCTTATAGACATTTCAGTTTCTGAAACCTTATATCAAAGTACTGAGTTTGAAGAACTGCTAAAAGACTAAAAATGCTTTCATAAGTTTAAACTGAATGAATCTCTTAACTGCAAATCCAGAGTGGAAGAGGTTAGGAGAAGAAAACAAACTGTTTATGCTTATTTTGAAAGTAGAATAAAAGTATTAATAGGGGGAAATGTTAGAAAAATATGTATTAATGTGTGTATTAGCAATATGCTTAGTGCATTTAGAGCTTAAGGTTAACACATTTATTCTATTTCATACTGCATAAATCTGTACAAACTGCAGTTGCTTTCTGACCTTGTATTGTTACCTAAAATCTTGCTTGTGCCTTGGAAATTTACTGAGAAGCAGGTGATTTCTGCTTGTGTTAGGAAAATAATGAATAGAACAATACTACTTGTATGAAACTTAGATAAGAAGTTCCGCTGTGCTATGAGAAAATACACAGCTGTAGAAGTTACAGATAATTAGTACAAAGCCTGCTTGAAAATATGAACTGCAACCAGCATTTGCTTGTATCTGAATTAGAAAAGTACCTTGAAATGTAACACTGTACAATAGATGCTTGTAAACGGACTAATGGTCACCAAGGCCAGGTTGTTTTTCTCAAAAGTTTCTCAAAAATCTAGTCATGTCAGCAGAAAATCTGAGTAACATCTGCTGTAGAACAATACTGAAAGTTGTGTTTGATTACGTCAGCCATAGAAGGCCATGTCTTGTAAGATATTATAAGAATGAACATACTTCCTGTTAGTAGTTAGAAAAATCCTTGTATTTGCATGTTTTGTCTCCTTAAGGCAAGTCAATTAAAAGTGCCTTAACTGAACCTTACATGTATTGGTCTTTGAAGTTTTTCCTTTGACACCTCCAAAATGTAAAACACTGATCCTCGATAGACTGAAAGCAACAGTCCATATAAAAAACTATTCATCTTGGATGACTTTAACATTATCCTCTTTAATCCCAAGAACTCTGACATAATTGACTTTCTTTGTAAGCTTAGCTTGTTCCAACTTATTCAAATCTTTAACAGAGTAAACCTCTATGCTGGAAACCATGCTGTATTGGGCCTTTTATCCATAAGGAACCTTCTAACATCCAAAGCAACACCATCGTACCATACTCAGTAAGTGCCCACTGCCATATCCCCTTTGATATGATACTCCCATCATAAAACAAACGCTCCAACACTAAACAGCATACCCAGAAACTGAAACAAAAGCTTTCTATAATCCATTGGGAATAATTCTTACATCTCAATGACCCAGAAACATTAGCTGTCATCTTTCCCTTTTAATTGCTTTACACCTTTCTCAGTCAGATTCCAGATCATGACCCTATTGTAAAAATCTCTACTTCTACTTTAAAATAATCAAACAAATGAAAAAAAGAAAGAAAAAAGAAATGGACAAACCACTGACAATATCCTCATAGCTGCCCTTTCAGGAATGGACAACCAATACCTCATTTGGTTAGCAAAAGTTCATATTCTACCTACTCTAAAACACATGCAAAATATATGTCTCAGCAAAAACACAATGGTCTCAATTTAGAAATTTGCCACCGTGAGACCATTCTCCAAAAACAAAACTTCCTACACATGTCCATGACTTTAGATCTATCTCAGTCCTTGCAGCCTTATGAAAATTCTTAGAAAAAGCTAATCTATACTCAGTCAGCCACACAAAGACTTACAGAATATTCAGGTGCCAACCACACATTTTGGTGAAGAATTACCATGACAACTCTACATGCTTTGATGGACAATATTCAAAGTACTATGACCACCCTACATGCTTTGCTGGACAATATTCAAAGTACCATGACCACCCTACATGTTTTGATGGACAATATTCTCATTAATGGGGATGAAAGACTACAAACTGGCACAATCATTGCTGAGTTAAAATATGTATGATACTCTTGACCACTCTGTCCAGCTACACCCCTAACTATTACCAGCATCAGCTATGATGTAGTCCTTTGGAGTAAAGATTTTCTGTCTTGTAGATACTTCATGGTGCAAACTGAATTTACAGCCTCTCCTGTAGACCTAAGGTGTCTATCATGGCTCAATATTTTCTCGTATTCCATTCATTCATCTTGTCAACAGTCTCACTTAGGACACCTGTCTTCTCTTAGGTGTACTGTATGCAGATGTAATGAGCATGTGCTGGTTTGGCACTACACCTGCCATCATAAACCAGCAACTTGGAATTTACCTGACCTCCTAAGTAACAGGCTACTCAGACGCACCTTAATCAACTACAACAAAGCCTGCCAATTTCTCCATCTCCTGATCCATCTTCTGCAACCAAAACCATCTACTGGAAACAATCTCATACTATAGATATAATGGAATTTGTCTAGAGCATTCTCTTAACTTTCTCATATTTAAGTTAATAAAACCAAAGTTAATAAATTGCTCTTCTGATTCAAGACATTTTTCCATGTCCTCTCTCCAGCAGCTAGGGCAGCAATAAGGAAAGACGTCCTCTTCCCTAGCATTAAGGAAAGGCATCCTCCTCTCTTAACTTGAATATGGCCTCCTACTCATTGTTTCTGCTTCAGAGAAGAGCTGTACTTCTCCACAAAGCATCTCAAACAACATTTGCTGGTTCATTAGCCTATCCCATAAAAGTTAACACCATTACCTTAAACCTGCAAAAGCCAAATGGCTGTCCATACTACAAGTAGCCTTGCTCCTTCTGAGTACCCTGTTATACAAATTGGTATGGGAAGTAAGTTCTCCTGACAACTCAGAGAATTCTACAAAAGCTCTGACTGCTTATAATCTAAGGCCCTGCTCTCAAACTTCACACCATTTGTAAACTCCACTATCCAACCTGAAATACAAAAAGCAACAGAGCACACTTTTTCTATGTTGGCTTCCAAAGTCTGGTAAACCATGCCTGAAAATATCAAACCATTTTATTCATTTATTTATATTTGTTTACTGTGGTAGTGTACTAATTGATATTGACCAATTTCAGGCTCAACCTGGGTGAAAAACAAATCATTTCACAAAAAAACACAGAAATGTAATCAATAACAATTCAGATCAAACGAAGTTCATAGAAATAACTGTGTATATAAATATTCAAGAGAACAAGCACAGTGCAATGTATGCTAATCATGCAGAGTGTTATGTACAATGTATACATTATTTTCAAAAGAAGGTCAATCTTCAGTAAATCTTAAGAGAGGAGAAGAGGATTACTGGCCTCAAACAGATGCCCTACACTGACCTTCTCAAAAAACTCCAGCTTTACTCCATAGCATATCGCCTACATTGAGGTGCTCTCTGCCTAACATATAAAGCTATGTCATACCCAGAGCTGTTGGACATGCTCCACGTAAAGAAATCCCAATCCCTCCAAGCTACACGCTCTGGGGACCTAAACCTTGTCACCACAATAAACAGGACATGCTGGAGGGATAGATTCCTGTCCCAGAGACTTCCCATACTCTGGAACAGGCTACCCATCTATGTCAAGCAAAGTTCTTTATTAGCATTCTTCAAGAAAAATCTTGATGAGTGGATGGGAAATAGGAAATACACCCCGGGGATCACTTCTGTGTTTCTGCTCGACTGTGGCACAGGAAAATAACTTTCTTGGGTGGTGTATTTCAGGGAACCTTGTTGGCTAGGCTTATGTAGGCTCTCGGGCCGATAGCCTAGTACCTACCTATGAACCTATGAACCTATGAAGATATATTAAGAGAGATTATAACTAATCATTAATTTCTATAAACAGCTGAAACACCTCCTGCTCAACTAATCCAAATGCAATTGCTTTATAACCAGAATGATCAGTTGAACTATAATACAACACAGTTAAACAATGTTCTCTGCAATCTTCCTGCTACCAATTCTTTGAGGTCCACTAACGCTCATTGCTTCACACATTATTATACTGAAACTACATCAGTAGCAACATATCCCAGCAAATTACAGATACAAGTCTACAGCTCCTTAAACACGCACGCACGCACACACACACACACACACACACACACACACACACACACACACACACACACACACACCCATGCACATACGCACATGCACAGAAACAAACTCATAAACATGCACACACAAGGACACACACACACACACACACACACACACACACACACACACACACACACACATACCCACCACACACGGACATGCACAGACACACACAAATAAACATGCACACACAAGAGTGTGCACATACACACTCAAACACACACACACACACACACACATGCACATGCACACACACACACATAAACGTGCACACACACACACACACACACACACACACACACACACACACACACACACACACACACACACACACACGCATATACACACGTACACACACACAAACATGCATGGCTGCATGTACACATTTTCACATACACATGTTCACGGACACACACAGACACACTCCCATATCAGCCCAAGCTTATTCCTTCCTCTTATCATGCTGTTGGTGCCCAACCCCAGGGAAACTGCTTTTTGTACACCTCCCCTTTCTGACTCCTTTCTTCAAACAACAATTCATTCTCCTAAAACTTTTCTCACACGTCTTTCAAATTTATTCCCCTGCAGCCTCAATATATATACATTTTTCCCTTCTCAGCACTGCATCCAAAAATCCATCCCCTACTACCCTGCTCTTCCTAGAGTGCAGATTTCAGTGTAAAATGGTGTGCCTTTACTAGTTTTCAGTTTTATATACATGATCTGTCATGTAGTACAGAAATAGGATTCCCTTACTAGAGATAATAGTTCAGTACAATATTTATTATGTAGTATAAATGCCTTTACTCATCTACATATTCCTACTGTAAGGCGTTTACAAACTATTGTCAGCATTGATTAAACCTACAACTGTTTCTGTATCTTTAATCGTATTACTGTTTTCTTAATGTAAATTATTGTATAACCAAATTCTTATATTGATGTGCATCCTTTTTTCTGTCTGGTTGTAACCCCCTATCTGATCCTTAAAGTGGTCTGCTTGAATCAGAGCTCTGCCCCAGTTGTCAAATGCATGCATAATTCATTCAGTCAATCAATCAATCACTAAATTAGTCAATCACTCACTCAATTGCTCTCAAAGGGCCTACTATGTCCAAGGTACTGATATGCAAATATCCTGCAGGAAACAAAAACATTAAATTGAACTGCCTATTAAACCCAAACATGCAGAAGTTTATGGAGAAATTAAAGTCTGTAAAAGGCCTATGCTGAGGACTACTGAGAGTCATTATTGCTGACAGCTGTCCCTGAGAATATACAGAATTTTTAATTTTGTCGGGACATCAGGATCAGCAGAATAGTGGTGCTAATCTGAGTGGAAATGACAAAATCTATGACTGTGCCACATTAGGGAATCACTATAAGTATTTGTCATCCATCCATTCCCAATCCCTTTTTCCCGTTTTTGAACATGGGGTCCGGGTGTCACTTCAATGCTGATTATCATCTAGAATCAAGGGTTACATTGCCAGGTAGCTAACCCTTAGACATGCCTGATTAGTTCAAAATAAACTGAAGTACTAGAACTGTATATAGTTAAATATATCTGTGGTATCTACACTGTTTTAATGGTCTTGTGATTCATGTGAGTGTCATTAAGAAATAGTATTTGCATCATAATGGAACTTTTCTTCCTGAGCCTCTACTACAAAATGGCACTGCTCAATCGGACTTTCCCGGTAAACAAATGCCAATAAATAAATAAATATGATCATCACAAATAACTACAATAAGGAAATAATCAATCTTCTTTAAACAAACAAGGATGTCAAAGGACACAACAGGATGTAAATAATGTCAACACACAACTACCACACACCACCTGCCATACAGCACATACTTTCTACCTGTTATTACACACATAAGCTTTCCTATAGCCCCCACTTTATTTAGTGACAGCACAATACTATTTTTACGTAACAAGTATGTTTCACTATTCTACACTAGAAAAACATAATGTAAACTCCACACAGACATTCTATAAACTACCAAGCTTCAACTTTCATTAAAGAAATACCTCCTTACCTCGGGGGATATTCACCCAGATCCAGGGCCAAGCAACATTATACCGCCAAACAAACACACTGCAGATCGACTTATCATCAACCTTAACTCTCACAGTATATCAAACAAACGTCCTCACTTACACGCATTCATAACTTACTACTCCCCTGACATCCTTACCATAACAGACTCTCATAGTATATCAAACAAACTTCCTCACTTACACGCATTCATAACTCACTACTCCCCCGACATCCTTACCATAACAGAGACTCTCACAGTATATCAAACAAATTTCCTCACTTACATACATTCATAACTCACTACTCCCCCAACATCCTTACCATAACAGAGACTGTCACAGTATATCAAACAAAGTTCCTCACTTACATACATTCATAATGCACTACTCCCCCGACATCCTTACCATAACAGACACTCTCACAGTATATCAAACTTCCTCACTTACACGCATTCATAACTCACTACTCCCCTGACATCCTTACCATAACAGAAACTCTGGCAGTATATCAAACAAACTTCCTCACTTGCATACATTCATAGCGCACTACTCCCCCGACATCCTTACCATAACAGAGAGTTGGCTAAAACCCAGCACACAGAATGAAGAAATACTCCCTCCAGGATATAATATCCTATGGCTAGATAGAACAGGAAAGAAGGGTGGGGGCATTGCAAATGTCTATAAAAATACAATTTCTCTCCAACCCCTACTAACTCCTCTACCTAAATTGAATACTGCTGAGATCGTAGCTCTGTGCTACTGTTAAAGAAAAAGAGCATCAATATCCTCTGTGCATACATCCCTCCAGGTAATAACACTCCAATAATTGGGAAGATTCAATATCCTCTGTGCATACATCCCTCCAGGTAATAACACTCCAATAATTGGGGAGATTCAATATCCTCTGTGCATACATCCCTCCAGGTAATAACCCTCCAATAATTGGGGAGATTCAATATCCTCTGTGCATACATCCCTCCAGGTAATAACCCTCCAATAATTGGGGAGATTCAATATCCTCTGTGCATACATCCCTCCAGGTAATAACGATCTAATAATCGAGGAGATTCAATATCCTCTGTGCATGTATCCCTCCAGGTAATAATGCTCCAATAACTGGGGAGATTCAATATCCTCTGTGCATACATCCCTCCAGGTAATAACACTCCAATAATTGGGGAGATTCAATATCCTCTGTGCATACATCCCTCCAGGTAATAATGCTCCAATAATTGGGGAGATTCAATATCCTCTGTGCATACATCCCTTCAGGTAATAACACTCCAATAATTGGGGAGATTCGATATCCTCTGTGCACACATCCCTCCAGGTAACAACCCTCCAATAATTGGGGAGATTCAATATCCTCTATGCATACATCCCTCCAGGTAATAACGCTCCAGTAACTGGGAAGATTCAATATCCTCTGTGCATACATCACTCCAGGTAATAATGCTCCAATAATTGGGGAGATTCAGTATCCTCTGTGCATACAACCCTCCAGGTAATAACACTCCAATAATTGGGGAGATTCAGTATCCTCTGTGCATACATCCCACCAGGTAATAATGCTCCAAAAATTGGGGAGATTCAAAATCCTCTGTGCATACATCCCTCCAGGTAATAATGCTCCAATAATTGGGGAGATTCAATATCCTCTGTGCATGCATCCCTCCAGGTAATAACACTCCAATAATTGGGGAGATTCAATATTCTCTGTGCATACATCCCTCCAGGTAATAACGCTTCATTAATTGGGGAGATTCAATATCCTCTGTGCATACGTACCTCCAGGTAATAACACTCCAATAATTGGGGAGATTCAATATCCTCTGTGCATACATCCCTCCAGGTAATAACGCTCCAATAATTGAGGAGATTCAATATTCTCTGTGCATACATCCCTCCAGGTAATAATGCTCCAATAATTGAGGAGATTCAATGTCCTCTGTGCATATATCCCTCCAGGTAATAACACTCCAATAATTGGGGAGATTCTACAATGGTCAAAAGATATTCTCCCACAGAAAACTATTTTATTAGGTGACCTAAACACTGACAGCCTAGCCTGTAGCTCTAAAAACCCCACTAACCACGTCAACCTGTATGGATTTTCTCAAGTCATTCAAGAACCAACTAGAGTAGACAAAAAATCCCATAAGGAATCTATACTAGACTGGACATTAGTAAATTACCCTGAACATAATTACCAAGTAGGTAGTCTACCTGATGGACTTAGCGACCATCTCCCTACTTTGCTCCTACAAAAACGTACCAACTTACCCAAACCTACAGTCTATAGACAAGTCAGAAACGATGGCAGTGTTAACCCTCTAGAACTCAACACTATATTAAAAATATGTAACTGGGAACCACTACACACCCTTGACCTAGACCAAGCAGTTGACTATTTTAATAGTCCTCTTATTAACATCCTTGACTTAGTTGCCCCAGTAAGAAAAATTAGAGCTTAGTGACACTATGCTCCTTGGCTTACCAAGTCCACTAGAGCTCTATTAAAAACCAGAGACAAGGCTTGAAAAACCTGAAGATAGATAACACTAGTCTATCCAAACAAATCTATCAACACCTTAGGAATCAGGTCAAAAAACGAACAAAGTTTGATAAACAGAACTACTTTCTAGATATACAAAATAAACACTCCAATAACCCCCAAAAGTTCTGCCATGCAATAAACTCTCTACTAAAACCTGGTAAAACCTCCACACCAGCTCCCACCTCCACCTCTACAAAAACAGATAGTGATATAGCCTCCCAATTTAATCACCACTTTATTGAATCCATTAAATCACTATCAACTCTATTTTCCATAAATAGCTACTCATCCATACCAACAACTCATAACAGCTCACCTCCCTTTACATTGTCTCCTGTCCCAACCTCAACAATAAAAAATACCTCTTAAAACTTAAACCCTCTAGTCTTGCAGCAGGTGGTCTACCTGCTCATTTCCTAACAATGGCTGCCGACTCTCTATCCTACCCAGTCTCAATCTTAATCAACCACTCCATACAGGAGTCCCACATCCCTAAACTATGGAACATCTCTTACATTATTCCCCTTCATAAGGGTGGGAATTCCTATGATTTCTCTAACTATCGTCCCACAGCCATTTTGTCTCTTTTTTCAAAGATACTTGAGAAATGCATACACTATCAGGTCTTGCATTTCCTAGACTCTAACAATCTCTTCTCCTCTACACAACATGGTTTCCACCCACACCACAGCACAACGTCAGCCCTTCTCTCTTTCACAAACCTGGTAAACCAACATAGAAATAACAACAGATTTGCATCTGCTATATTCCTGGACCTCTCCAAAGCATTTGACATGGTTTCCCACTCCATTCTAATAGATACTCTTACCTCTCTATCCTTTGCTCCTAACACTTTTGCATGGTTTAAAACGATCTATCAGACTGACAACAAGCTGTCCAGTGGCAAGGAGTTATATCATCTTTACTCCCAACTACCACTGGTGTACCTCAAGGTTCCATACTGGGTACACTCCTCTTTTCTATCTTTACCAATAATCTACACACCTCTACCCTACAGGCTTCACTCGTACAGTATGCAGATGATTCCACCCTGATCTGATCTGCCCCTAATCGCACCACCCTATAGCATCTCACCCAGGAATCTTTAACTCAATAGAAAGGTGGATCACAGATATTCAACATATTTTAAATCCCAGCAAAACAAAGCTACTTCTATTTACCCCAAACAAATCAAAAACCACTCCACTCTCCTTCTCTATCTCCTCCAATAATGGAATTGTCATTTCACCCTCTCTCCACACCAAGCTGCTTGGCATCGAAATAGATAACAACCTACACTTTGACATCCATATCTCTCAAACTATTAAAAAGGAACACAAAAAATGGGGTCCCTATACAGACAAAAGGACTTTCTATCAGATCAAGCTCGGGTCACCCTAGCTCAAACCTACCTTATTTCCACACTCATGTATTCAGCATCTATTCTCACCTATGTAAGAAAATATGACCTGGAGAAACTTGAGTCGTGTTATAACAAAATCGCCACTTTTGCAAAAAATTCCCTCTTTAGAACGCACCACTGTATACCGCTTAGGCAACTTCAGTGGCTTGAGCTCCCACAGTTATTAACCTTTAACCAACTAGTCATAGCTTATAAAAACCTAAAATATCCTGAAAAAACTCCAGCCCTTAGGGAAATACTTACTGACTACATTCCAAATCGACCACTCCAATCTGCCAACAAATCACTTCTCCTATCTCCACAGCCAACAACACAGCAGGTAAAACTCTATTTTCTCACAGTATTGCAAAAAGTTGGAATAATCTCCCTCCCTCGGTGACTTCTGCACCTAATACCAAACAATTCAAAAACTCCCTTAAGGCTCATCTTATTAGCTCTTGGCTATGTCCACGTGTTACTTAATCCTAGTCTATGCTACTACCATCTTTCTCTCTTCTCTCCAATTATCAGGCCTCAGTAAAAATGGAAGTAACAAATGGTATCCCTTGACATTTGGAAATGTTGTGATCTCTGTCTGTATATTTTGATGACTAACTTAATGTTCACTTGTATATATTGCTGATATGATCGTTCTTTGTGTACTCTTGTATTATGCACAAAATACTGCTCAATAACAAAGTCTTTACTTTACATTCTGTATTATTGTCATTGTCTGTTGTATTAATAAAGTGGAGCTTTTCTCCCCGGGGCTCCACTGTAAATGGACCTCATCCAGTCGGACCATCCCGGTTAACAAATGTAAAATAAAATAAATAAAACAAAATAAAATAATGTTTCTTTAAGAGATTTCAGTTAGAAAGAGAATCATTAAAAAAACATAAAGAACGACTGACCCATCTTTCCAAAGAGTAAAAACAATACTTAATAAAAACACTTATAGTGACAAAAATACACATCAATTTGGTTAAGTGCTTTCATCCCTGCTATGTCCGGGACTTCATTAGAACTGAGAATAGCATTATAAACAGACATTTAAACAACGTTCCATCCACACCCTTCACTAACTACCAAAAAGTCACATGTATCTTTATTATGGTTAAAACATAATGTTTTGATAATTGCCACTATGTAAATTTTATCTATTCTAAAAAAATACAATACTTATTAACTTATCAAATGTATACCTTAAAAGTTTGACGTTTTAATTAACTTGCAATAGAAGTACTGTCATTAAGACCCATTAGATTCGATGCAGCCTTTCCAAGCTGCCAAGTCATTTCCTAATGTAGCAGGTTATTTTTCCAGTCCCCTCCATAATTCATATTAATTAAATTTTCCAAGAATTAAAACTTTGAATTTAATAAATTTGACACATACTAAGAATTGACTAGCTAATGCACTCTTGTTGGCTTGTCTGGTAATACTATAATTATGTTGCTGTATTCTTTTATTAAGGACAAGAAACTACCTCCCCCCCCCCAAAAAAAGAGTAAGCCAGCAAAAGCAGCATACTCCCATCCACCAACCCCCTCCCCGCCACCACTGTCAGTGATGCTTTTGAACTCAGATAATATGAGTCATCATCGTGGCTTTATCACTTAATGCCTGAGAGATGGGTCACAAACCCATAACAGAACCAGTATAGTGTGCATTCTTTCCCTGGTCCATTGTTTACAGATAAGAACAGATACTCGGTATGCTTATCTAAAGTATTAGACACCGCTCCAGTAAAATAGTCAAATAGCCAGGAGTTAAAGTATCTTAAAGCCTTAAAACAAATGGAGGCCATCGGAGTCCTGCTTTGAACATGTTTTAGGGAAATATTGAAAACTGACAATGTTTTGTGTTTTCTTCAATGTGTGAATAAAAGTCAGCAGTTCAACATTTCTGTTAGTATTTTGGCCGAAGTCGACACCAGCTATGACTTGACTCATTTCTAAAATACGACATTTCATTTTCAAGTCCAGCTTTCTATCAGTAATAATGCTTTTTAGTCATTTAATAAAATCACCGATTATTTCACAGTAGAGCTATCCCCTAGCTGAGGAGATTGAGACCAAAAGAAGCCATTTATATATTTATTTATTTATTGACATTTGTTTACAGGGAAAATCCAAATGAGCAGTACCCTTTTTCAGTGGTGGCCTGGGGAGAAAAGCACCATTACACAGACATTGTGGAAATCATTTGCATTGCTTCAGCATTTTCAGTCACCTTCATTCCTGTGCAACAGTTCTGTTATTCAGATGTCCTTGACATCAGTTATATCACTTACCGACAGTTTCAATTAAATCTAAAGTTACATGGATTGTATGTGAATATTTTTTAAGTACCTGGAGGAATGTGCAATGTAGTATCATCAGAATGCATACATTGTCAGGTTTTACATAAGAATATTTGTTACTATAAACATCTGTTCAAAATCTAGAACAGAGTAATGATCAATCAGTGGAGTACAGAGCTCCATTAGAAAAGCAAGGTGAATGGTGAAGTGAAGTAATTGGACTTTTTCATGGTTGTACAGTAGTTTAAATGTAATTAATTATAAGAAAACTAAAGAAGTTGTCATAATGGTTAAGGTGTTTACTTTATAGACACAAGATACAGGGGTTGATTCTCACATGGGGTAATTGGCTATGATTAAAATCACTCACAAAGGCCTAGTGCTAACCTATGAACTTATTTAGCTTGAGGCAGTTTTGTTGTTTTAGAGAGAGGCAGTGATGTGATTTATATTTCTGATTGGTTGTAAATGTGGCTACTTTACTGTAACATTGTTCTAGTTTGGCTGATAGACAAAAGTAGAGGTCAGTTAAGATAGGAGAAGCATATGATAGGGGGGTAGAAAAGAAGTGGCCATGTTTTGTCTAGTAGGGTCAGTAAAGTCGTGTTTTACTCTGTAGAAACTGCCATGTGTTTGGCATGTCTTATTATGTCTTGCTGAAGGAGTTAATGATGTTGCATATACTTAGCCTCTGGACATCACTAACCTGATGTCCGGCAGGTTCTGTGAAAATTTCACTCCTCTGCCCCTGCCAGGTGTACCCCATTACATCCCTACCATCTGTCCCCTACCTTGTATCTCTAAAAAGCAGGTAGTAAATGTCCTTTCTAAGGCCAAAAACACAGCATTGATGGGACCTGATAACATCCCTGGCTCATCCTACATGAGCTCCAACATGAATTAGCAACATCATCGGGTAGTCTTTTCAATCATAGTCGACTCACCGGCTTCATCTCAGCTGAATGGAAAACAGCCACCGTTATTCCCTTGCACAAAGGTGGTGCTTCCACTGACCCTGGGAACTATAGACCAATTAACCTGATTAGCCTTATCTGCAAAGGCCACGGAGTGAATCATTATGGAACTTATCAATAAAGATAAAGGATTCTCCAAACACTTGACCCTACTCAGTTTGGATTTGTCAAAGGGAGATCATGCCTGTTAAACCTGGTGGACTTCTTTGAGACAGTCACCAAGGCCCTGGATGAAGGAAAATCTGTGTATACAGCCTACATGGACTTAGCCAAGGCATTTAACACTATCCCTCAGGCATCATTGACAAACTCACCCAACTAGGGATCAACCTTTGTGTCATTATATGGGTCAACAGCTGTCTCACTGATAGAACTCATATAGTCAAAACAGGGTAATCCACCTCCAACAGCAGACCCGTAACCAGTGGTGTTCCACAGAGATCAGTCCTGAGACCTCTACTGTTTGGAATCTATTTCTCCAAAGTACAAGCAAAAACTAAAGGTCTAAAGGCTGACAAAGTTTGTTGATAACCGCAAATTGGGAGTGGTCAGAGAATCTCCAAATTATGTCAACATCCTACAAGAGGGTCTTACACGAACAAATGACTGGTGCCAAAGTCATGGCCTTAAACTCAATGCAAAAATATTTATTGTCTTTCCTTTCAGTAAAAGCAATGTTCCTGCTAACTACCACATCAATAGCAACACCTTATGTATGCACTCAGTGATGAGAGATTTGAACACACAGGTTGACAGCAACCTTACCTTTGACCACCATGTCTCCACAGTAGTAAGAAGGGAATTCTATATTGTTCATGTCATAAGTAAAGGCATTGCATCCAAAAAAAAAGAAATTATAACCTCCTTGTACTCTTCCCTCACCAAGCCAATAATTGAGTACAACATCCCTTTTGTTATGTACCTTTCCAAGTACCTGCAGCACCTGGAGAAACCACAAAGATTCATCACAAGGAAAATTCAAAGTCTTCAGCATCTGTCCTATGGGGATCATCTGAAATCACTGTCACTTTGTTCCATTTCATACAGACTACTCAGAGGTGATCTCTGCCTTGCATACAAGGAAATCTCTGGCCCTGTTCTATTGGAAATGCTGTATATCCATAAGTCAAATGAGGTCTCTGACTGTGTTATGCTGATGAACCTTCTGGGACAGTTTAGGGGGGTTGATAATGTAATTTAGCTGGAAGTCACATAAGCTATCATGTAGGACAGATGTTAGAATCTAGCCAGGTATGGATTCTTCAGATGTAGACCTTAACCTGGTATGTGACATTAATAAAACCTGCTGGAGGGGACAGATTTGTCTCCCAGAGGTTACCACACCTTTGGAACAGACTCCCATTTCATGTCAAACAGAACACCTCTTTCGCCCTCTTCAAATGCAATCTGGACAATTGGATGGGTGACCGTGAATTCACCCTGGGTGTTCCAGCTGTGTCTCTCTTGGACAGGGGTAATAGGTGCTTATCATGGAAATAAGGGTAAGAACTTGGTTAGGCCTGTAAGGGCCCTAGGGCCATTAGCCTAGTAACTTCCTATGATCCTATGAAAATCATATTTCAGTTGGTCATCTGTATCACATCTAGTAGTTTGGTAGGATATACCAGTTATGTATTGGGACTGTTGGATGATGGTATAATAAAGGCACCTTTATGGAGGGAGGTTAGGTGTGAATAGTAGTAGTTTATTTTTAGATTCAGTGGGAGATGTGAGTGGTTGAGCCAAGCCTCTATGGAGGAGAAGGATTTCTGGGCGAATGATTGGAGTACAGGTAGTGTTCTAGCAGCACATATTAGAGTGGAGGCATTGGAGTATTTTGCTATGCTGGCCTCTTTGGCTGTTGTGCTTAGGTCATTGATAAGTTAAGCAGTAGTGGTCCTAGGCTGAAACTTTGTGGGAGTCTGATAGCTATAGGCAAGAAAGAGGAGACATCATCTCACCATTTCACTATCTGGGAGCTATTTGTGATGTAATTAAGAAACCAGTTAAGTGAGGAAGGTGACAGACCATAGGAAGAGGATTTATTTAAGAAAATTTGATGATTGACTATGTTGAATGCCTTGGACAGATCCAGAAATAGGACTGGCAAAGGTTAGAAGACCTGAATTTCTATTGAGACTTCTATCAGTGAGGCTCAGAAGAATAGTGGTTGGATCTAAAACCATGCTGTAAGGGAGACAGGAGGCTATGAGAAGCAATATATGTTGTAAGTTGAAAGTGAATACATTTTTCCAAGATTTTGGATAAGGGTGAGAGAATGGTGTTTGGTTTATAGTTTGTGAGCTCAACTAATGAGTCCCCTTTAAGGAGGGGTATTGCGTAGGATTTTTTCCATAAGGTGGGGAAATATTTTTCTTGGCTAGAGCAGTTTATGAGAATTCAGACAGGATATACAAGGCTATTGGCAGTGATTTTGAGATATTCAAATGGAAGTTGGTCAGAAGCTGTGTTTTTTGTCTTAAGGGTGCGTAGATACTTTTTAATTGTAGATGTTGGCACTGGAGTACATGTGCAGATCTGTTCTAGTTTCAATGATCAGTGTGGGATGACTGAATTTGTAGCAGTTTTATTTTGTAGGAGGGAGGTTATTATATTTACAAAATGTGAGTTAAACTGTGAATCAATGCTTTGGCAGTTATTTGTTGGGGATCGGCTTGGTTGGTTTGATTTTCCATGACTGAGCAATGAATGTATCGATTTCCAGATTTTTTTTTTATTGTTTGATTATGAATTTGGGTGTTGCTATAATAAGCTTTATGCATTGTTTGGTCTGGTTCCTATATTGTTGCACTGCCTATATTGTTGCACTGATATTTGAGACTTGGTTTGTAGCCATGAATTCCAGGCTTTATCTCTAAATTGAAGAGTTGCTCTGTTTTTTTTTCCTTTTTTTCTTTTTTACTTAACAAAGGGGCTGTTTTTTAACTCTTTTGGTTCCTTATTGTGCTTGCACTGCAGGATATTTAGAAATATTTTATTAAGTATGACAACTGCTTCATCAAGGGGAGAGTTTGAAGTGGATACCAGTAAAAGTGGAACAACCTGGATGTAAACGTTTCTTAACTGAAGTTATTGATGTCTCTGACTGTGTTATGCTGATGAAACTTCTGGGACAGCTTAGGGGGGGGTTGATAATGTAACTTAGCTGGAAGTCACATAGGCTATCATGTAGAGCAGATGTTAGAATCTAGCCAGGTATGGATTCTTCAGATGTGGCATTTTTAATTTAGTTGCAGTCCTAGTCTTGTTCATTTATAGCTGAATTGAATTTGTTGAATTTTCTAGGGTAATCCTTTGCAAGTTTATGTTAACGTCTCCTAGTAGGAACGTTTTCAGTCTTATGTTGTCTGAGATCCAGGATAGGATCTCTTTCAGGATGAGAATGCTTTTACCAGGTGGCATGTTGGCATGTACAGACTTGTGGTGGCTAGAGATTTGTGAGCATTCAGTTTAAGGACTGAGATAAGAAGTTTAGCATTGTTAAAAGTGTGTATAGTGTCATGGAGATAGAAAACATTTCTGTAGAAAATAGCAAGTCTACCTGCTTTTTTGTTGGTTCTTTCTATTCTGACTATATTATAACTGATGGAGGTATTTCTGCATCTTTGGTTATTGGCTTTAACCAGGTTTTTGTAGCTATGAAGAGACCATGGGAGTAGTCAGCTACATAGACATGAACTTCTGTAATTTTGTTTAAGAGAATTTGTAGGTTACTGTGAAATATTTTAAGTCCTAGGTGGTTGGTGAGGTAGTCTGTTGCTATTTTGAGATGTGTGGGGTCTGGTTTGGTGAGGTCTGGGATTAGATAAGTGTGCCCAGGATAGGAATGTATATCCCCTCCCAGTATTATTGTCCACTTAACAATGTGGCCATTGAAGAGCCACTTATAACTGGACTTGAGTCTATACATTGTTCTGGGCTATGAAGCAGCAAATGCTGCCTGCTTGTATTTATGGAAGATGATGTAATTAATGTCAAGTAGCTGGCAAGAGATATTAGAGAAATGTGTTGTGGTATTCTGGTGTAAGTACTATGTGCTAGGTGTAGGGAAGTAATAGTGGGAGAGAGACTTGTTATGGCTGGTTGAGAGTGTGAGTATAGTGAGAAATGCTAGTGATAGAAGATGCAGTAGTGATATATTTGGGATATAGAAGGATATATGGATAGGTGATAGTGTGTGGTGGGTGGAGTGTGAAGGGATGCAGATATAGGGAATAGAGATTAATGGGAGGAGTAAAATAGAGTCAGTATGATTAATAGGTATAGAAACTAATAGGTTGAATTGATAAGTAGGCATAGGGCAGGATTAGTGACATATTGATATGAATGATGATTAATTCATGTGGTAATAAGTCTATTAACAGTATAGAATAGGCATATGTAATGATAGTAAAAAAAGTACTGATTTAATTGTGTCTAGACATAGAGCAAGGCTGAGGGTAGAGGGTACAAGAGATAAGGGGAAGGGTGACAGATATTATAGAAGAAGCGATGTGAGATAAATATTAATCGCATTGTAGAATAAGAGATAAGATTACAGGGATGAAAGGAAGAGACAGTTTTGTTCAGGATTTAGCTAGAGGTACAGCTGGGGAAGGGTCTGAGTAGAAGAGGAAATATTGTGTAAAGCAGTATAGGAGGGAGAATGGTAGTTGGAAATGATGACAATGTTTGATGGAATTATAGAAGAGGAGACTAGAAAGAGAAGTGTTTCTTTGTTAATAGTAAATTTTTGGGAAGGTATAAGTGGTGGGTGTCATGAGTGATAAGTGTATGTGGGAAGTAAAATGGTAGAGTAAGGTGGTGTGGAAACTAGGGGTAGGGTAGGGGAATGAAGTGCTGATGAGCATGGCAGGCTTCCTACCTTCAGGGTAATTATTAAAGAGAACAATCAGTTTATAGCCAGTGTAAAGCAATTAACAAGGAGGCACAAAGTACAATAGTTTTTATGTATGAAATGCAGACACCAAGAAACTAGGGAGATGAAGTAACTAGCATAAACAGTGTAATCAGCTGAATAAAAAGAAAGGACAGTGATAACTTAGTAAGTGTTCCTTAGAGTGGAAGGACTATTTCTTACTCAGCCATATTTAAAAAAAATGTATGTTCTTAGGTACATACTGAGCCAATGGTTGCAAGGGTCTTTTTAAGTCTAGCTATGCATCCCAAATGTATCCAACATGTTTAGTGCACTATAGTTTATTTTATGAGGTATGTGTACATTAGGGTATGCATAGTCAAACATGTGCATGTTGTACTTAACCATGAGAGACATAAATAATAGCCCATGGGTGAATTAACAATTTCCCATCCACTGGTCCAGCTTATGCTTGAATACACTCAGGGAGGACCACTGTTTAACATGGATGGGAATCCTGTTCCAGAGAAGGGGTATTATCTGAGACACATACCTGTCCCTCCAACACATCTTATTTATGTCACAAGCAAGGTTTATGTCCCTGGATTGGGTACCTCAGATGCTATTTGTTTTGCAGATATGCAAGAGGTCTATTAGACCAGGTCCTGGGATGCCTTGTATGTCAGACAAAGATCACCCCTTAACAGTCTGTAGGAGACAGAGACTAGGGATAGAGCTTAGAGATGATCCTCATAGGACATCCATATTTTGCTTTATTTCACTCCGGTACATTACTCGGTAATATTTTTGTGATTGCTCAAAACAGAAAATATATCATTTACTTCAATTTTTAATAAATGCATTTATAGTTCAAGTAGCAAATGCATGCTTGAGAAAGAATCTGAAAGATTTCTCTCTACAGATTGAGAAGCTGTATCATGAGGTGATTTGTTGGTGTGTCTCTGTCCCTCTGTCCCCCCCCCTCCATGAGTTGTAGCCAATTCCTAGAGTGTATCCAAGGACAGTCACTCCTATCAAGAGATTGTACTAGGCAGACAGGGGAACATTAGAAAGTGACCAGGTCATTTCTTATCATGCATGCATTCACACCTGTGGATAACTTTGAGCCACTACTGCAGGTCTTTGGAATGTAGGAGGAAACGGGAGCACCTGGCATAGATTGATGTAAACAGTTCAAAAAGATTTTGACATATTTTTGAAGACTAAAATTTCCAGGTCATAGATTTTGTATTTAATAAACAAATGTAACATTTTCCACAAACATTTTCATGTAAAACTTCTGCAATGCCTTCCTTTTTCATCTTTTACCACAATATGTTTTCTGTATCTAATGATAGCTTCATACATCAGCCTTTGAAAACATCCTTGGCCTAAGAGTAAATGATTTTTTTTTCTTTCCTCTTTATGGCTTAGTACTGTACTTGCTTGAACTTTATGATGAAAATGATTTAAAATAAACATCTTTATTAAATCAATATACTTTATGTGCATTTTGTGAAGACTAAATTTACTATATACAACTTTATCAGTCTTTCTCAGAGAATGTTTTCTCAGTTTCCAGTTTAAAGGTCATTTCATTATATGATTACCTTGCAAGGGATGGGTCCAACACCATTAGGCATTTATGCTTAACTCCTGAAAAGAATAGCTCCTCAGAAAACTATAAATATTTTGGAATAAAAATATAAATGACATAGGGGTTTAGTCCTGTAGTTAATTACTACCTTACCAAGATGACAGTAGACCGAGTGTAAGAGAAGATGGCATTTATCCATTGGCTACTTATTAATCTCCACCATCTGAAAATCCAATTTGCTAAGTGTAGTTATATTTGAGCCATTATGACTTAAATATGCCAAAACTGAGGCTGGACAATTTAGGTGACAAGAGACTATTTAAGTTTGCTTAAACTTCAGGTACCTCCTTACCCCAGAGTTTGTTCTGCTTCAGCATTAGTGTATGTAAGTCACACCTGTGTGGTGATACATGTGGGGGCAACCCAACTGCTAAAACAAACCCATATAAAATTTTGCCGCAGTTTGTTAGATTTGGTCAGTGACTCTAACTGAGATGGAATTCAAAGTAAGCATAATTACTGAAGAAATAACATTTCCACTACTGAAACCAGTGCTTCATAAAAGACTTAAAATACTCAGAACACTTGTTGAGTAAAGTATGACAGCTCTTCTGTAACCTTTCTCAATCCCATTTTAAAATTTCAGGTCCTGTTGCATTAAATATAGTTTAGTAGCTGTTGAAATGTGTAAAGTGCCAATGCACAAGGCTTTGTCACATCTCAGGAAAAGGGTTTACACCTTGAATAGGCTTTGGGGAAAACAGTGTCAGTAGATACAGTAAACTGATATTGATGGTAAAGATAATATTCTACTCACTGTGCGCAAAGATTTGTAGACATACATGGAATCTGCAGTAGAATTCTACCTCATCTGCTGTCTCACTGTTCACTAACTTCAAAGCAGATTGCTTAATTTAATTATCTCAAGATAAAACTCATTGAAAGCCATTAGACTTATGCAGCAGTTCCGTAAGGGAATTTATGTTGATAATTATGCGATTCAGGAGAATACAGGAAAATAAGTCTATACTGTGTGTGAGACATTTTGTATTTGCATAAAATCCTTGATTTAGAAGGCAGAGAATTTGCATCAGGACCGAATGGAAAGTATACATTAATTTAATGTAATAGTTAAGTAAAAATGAGAAGCGAATAAACATGCCCTTCAGCAGGACGACTTCAAAGCTAACATGAAATGCATTTCACAGAGAAAGCTAAATGAGGTAGGTGGGTGATCTCTCTCTTATAAATCAACTATCATTTATATCAAATTACAAATATTTCTGTCCTTTCAGTCTTTAATTAATTTTTATCTGTCTGTAAGGAAACAATTTCCATAATAATTTGAATCACCAGAAAATAATTACAAATGTAAAATAAAGTAGGATATGATAAGCTTAGAAAATATTGACACAACTATTGTTAAGCAATGTGGCGTTGCACATTTTAAAGTAGAAAAGCAGTACAGAAATCAGTAACAATGAGAACTTCAAATGATTCGGTGCTCGCCTGTTTAACAAAACATCAGAGCAGCATCTGGCTTCAGCAAACAATAATGTGTAGCACTGTAAATCAGATCTAGAAAAAAAAACTGGTAATATCTTGCTTCATGTTTACTTCTTTTTTGCAATAAACTTCTCTCTTATAATGAACAAATGGGAAAGGGGAATAAAGGAGGTAATATCACTTCTGTGCCCCTTGAATGGGGGGTAGTTAGGAGTGTCAACTGCACAAAACTCCTACTTTGGCTGACTTCATCAGACTTTTAATTAGGGAAATGTTATGCAGAATACATATAGTGATAAGTAGACAACATAAAAGTAGAGGGGGCTTGTAGGAAATATGAAGAAGGGATGCATAAATGCTTACATACCCCACCGGGCAAGAGACAACCAGCAAAGGCAATAAGGAGGATTGAGAAAAGTAGTCTGGGATTTGGGGACATGCAAAGACAATAATCTAGTGTTTGACCATCACATATCTGCAGTAGTGAGGAATTCATTCCATGTTGTGCAACTTATAAACAAAGGTATCACATCTTGGTCCAAGGTGGTCATTATTATACTATATCCAGTATTTATCAGAAATATCATTGAGCACAATGCCCCCTTTGGTATGTACCTATCCAGGCACATCCAACAATTGGAATGTCCACAGAAACTCCTCATTAAAAGAATACAGGGTGTAAGTAATATGTCTTAAGAAGTCCATCACAAAGTCCTATCCCTGTATTCTGTCTCCTACAGGTTGTTGAGGGGAGTTCTATACCTGGCATACAAGGCATTGTCAGATCCCACCCTGATGGATGTTATAAATATACCCAAAACAAACAGCATCATAATTTCCATTTCTAAAGCCTTAAACATTGTCTCTGATATAAATAGGACCTGCTGGAGAGATAGGTATGCATCACAGAGACTACCCCATCTCTGGAATATGCACCCTATCCATGTGAAGAAGAATTCCTCCCTAACACAGTTCAAGTGTAACTTGGACAACAGGAAGGGGGAGATAGATTCATAGGTTCATATGTAGGTACTAGGCTATTGGCCCGAGAGCCTACGTAAGCCTAGCCAACAAGGTTCCCTGGCCTTACACCACCCATGAAAGTTATTTTCCTGTGCCACTGTCGAGCAGAGACACAGAAGTGATCCCCCGGGTGTATTTCCTATTTTCCATCCACTCATCATGATTTTTCTTGAAGAGTGCTAATGAAGAACTTTGCTTGACATAGATGGGTAACCTGTTCCACAGTATGGGAAGTCTCTGGAGCAGGAATCTATCCCTCCAGCATGTCCTGTTTATTGTGGTGACAAAGTTTAGGTCCCTACAGCGTGTAGCTCAGAGGGATTGGGATTTCTTTAGGTGTAGCATGTCCAACAGCTCTGGGTTTGACATAGCTTTATATATTAGGCAGAGCTCACCTCGGAGTATGTGATACGCTACTGAGTAAAGCTGGAGTTTTTTGAGATGGTCAGTGTAGGGCATCTGTTTGTGGCCAGAAATCGTCTTTGTGAGGTACTTCTGTGGTCTTTCCAGCTGCTGCAGATGTCTTGTCAGGTACATTCCAAAAGGGGCGTTGTATTCTATAATGGGTCTAATGAGTTTCGAGTAGAAGGGAACCTTCATGACCTCTTTTTTCCTGAATGAGAACCCTTTTATGATGAGGTGTGCCATGTAGAAGGATTTCCTGACTACTGTGGCGACGTGACTATCAAAGGATAGTCTACTGTCCATCTGGGTCCCAAGGCCTCTTATCATACATTCGGTGTTAAGAAGACTGCTGTCTATGTAGTAGTTCATGGGTACAGAGTTTTTACTAAAGGGGATAAAAATGCACTTTTTTGGCAATGAGCTTGAGGCCATGGCTCTGACACCAGGCATCTGTCTCAGCGAGGCTCTTCTGTAGTATTTCCACATCATTTGAGGACTCGACTATGGCTCCTAGTTTGCAGTCATCTGCAAACTTTGTTAGCCAGAGGCCTTCTGTGTTAGCCTGTACTTCAGAGAAGTAGTTACCAAACAGGAGAGGTCCCAGGACTGAACCCTGTGGTACTCCACTTGTCACTGGTTTGAGGTCAGATTTTGAGTGTGCAACTTTTACAGTGTGGGTTCTGTCACTGAGACAGTTGGCAACTCATCTTGTGACAAGGGGTTTATACCTAGTTTAGTGAGTTTAGCTATAATTCCAGAATGGGGAATGGTGTCGAAAGCCTTGGCGAGGTCAAGATAGGGTGTGTGAACCACCTTACTCTCATCTATGGCTTTGGTGACTGCCTCAAAGAAGTCAATCAGGTTCAGGAGGCATGATCTGTGTTAGAAAAATATGTATTAGTAATATGCATGCTTAGTGCATTTGAGGTTCAAAAGGGTTAATGCATTTATTCTGTTCACACTGCATGAATCTGCACAAGCTACTAGAGACATTCCAATCCTGTTATGTCATGAAAATATGTGCAGCTATGATCTGCTTATGCTTTGGAAATTAACAGGAAAGCATTTGATTTCTGCTAATGTCATGAAAATAATAATAATAAGTGTTTCATTTCTGCTAGTGTCATGAGACTTAACAAAGAGTTATTGATTTTCTGCTTATGCCATGAGAAAGTACACATCTGCTGAAGCTATTGATAATGAAAACAAAGGCTGCTTGAAAGTATAAACTGTAGTCAGCATTACTTGTACCTAAGCTAGAAATGTACCTTGAAATGTAACACATGTATATTAGAACTGCACAACTGAAGAATAGAAAGATTGTAGTGGGCTAAAAATAAGCCCCAAGGCCAGGTTGTTTTTCTCAAATGTTTTTGTAAATCAACAATAATCCAGTCATGTCAGCAGGAAATCTAAGTAACATTTTCTATGTAGCATATAGTGAGTTTTAAATATGAACATGTCAGCAGGAAATCTAAGTAACATTTTCTGTAGAACAATACAGAAAGCTGTGTCTAACTACGTCAGCAATAGAAGCAACATTTCTGTGTAACATGGAAAGAACTGTATAAAAGTAGCATACTGTTCACTAGTAATTTAGACAAATCCTGTATCTGCATGTTTTGTCTCCCTGCTGCAAGTAATAAAGGGTGCCATACTTGAACCTTACGTGAATTGGTCTTTGAAGTTTTTTCCTTTGACAATCTTCCTTTCACAAACCTGAACTCAGTAGGATCCAGAGTTTCGAGGTTACCAATGTCTTTGTTTATGAGTTCCATGATGATACGTTCCATGGACTTGCAGACCAGGCTCGTCAGGCTAATAGGTCGATAGTTCCCAGGATCAGTGGTGGCTCTCCCGTTGTGGAGTGGGATAACTGCTGCTGTACGCCATTCAGTGGGCACAAAGCCTGATGTGAGGCTATAATTGAACATGGTGCTTAGGTGGGGGAGCCAGTTCATTCTGAAATTCATGTAAAATGCAGCCTGGGATGTTGTCCACTCCCATGGATGCTGTGTTTTTGGCTTTAGAGACTGTAGCTTTTGCCTGCGTAGTTGTGATTACAGGGACTCTGCCTTCTTCCTGTATAGATATAGGCCCTTTAGGGGTGTGTGGGGGGGGGGGTAAAGTTAGCACTGAACCTATCTGCCAGGATGTTGGCAATATTAGTTGGTTCTGTAATTTTTGTGCCATTGTGCTGTAACTCAGAGCAGATCTGGGTGTTGCCACTGAGATTCTTGACATAGCTATAGAATGATTTGTGGTTGTCCTTAGAATCAGTGGTGATTTTGTTTTCGTAGCTAGCTTTGGAGGATCTTATAAGGGATCTCAGCTTCTTACTGAGGCTGACCAGGGAGCTCCTCCACTTATAGGATTTTACTCTCTTTTGCAACAATTTCTTCCTTCTGTTGTACAGTTTGTTTATGGCAGGGGACCACCAGATTGGCTTCCTTTTTTTGGAGGATAGCATCTTGTTTCTGTTTGAGATAGCATGAGCCATGCACTCGTGTAAGTGCTTATAGAGTGCATTTGTGTAGGATTCAGCGCTCATAACTGTATTGCCCATCTGCATGGGTGTCATGAAGTTCACCACTTCTGTCTTAAGAAGCATGAAGTTTTTAGGGAGAAAATTTTTACCGTGGTTTCTTTAATGGGGGGTGGGGGCAGGATGTGGATATCAAGGGTGATTAGCTTATGGTCGGATCGGACCAATGAGGAGTTGACTTCAGGTGTGGAATACCGGTCACTAATGTTGGTAATGACTAGGTCTAGGATATTGTTGCCCCTGGTGGGGGTGTGGATAAGTTGATCCAGGGCATTGGAGTTTATGAATTCCAGAAACCATTGTGTGAAGGAGTTGGTACACAAGTAGTTTTCCCAGTTAATGGTGGGGTACTTGAAATCTCCCATTATTAGGGTGTTTGGTTGAACCCTAATATTTTCCAGTAAATCAAGAAAAGAGGAGTGGGAATCCTGGGGCATGGTGGGGGATCTGTAGCAAGCTACAATTTGGATTGCAGTTTTGCTCAGAGGTAGTTGCATTTGGATAACCTCGGATGCATTATGCTGAGCAACTAGCCTGGAGGTGTGGATATCCTTAATGAATATGGACACACCTCTGCCTTTGGTGTTCCAGTCCAGGTTACATGGCTGAAAAGTGTGGTATGACTTATAGCCTGGTAGTGCAGGGGTGCTCTCTGGAGCCTTCAACCAGGTCTCAGTCTCTGCACAGATGCCGATGCTCTCTATTTTAAGGAGTGCCTTGAGTGAGTGCATTTTGAGATTTAGACTTCTAGCATTGAGTAGCATTACCCTCAGTTTTTGCTTGCCTGTTCCTGTTATGGTGGTAAATTTGTCATTTGAACCTTGCCTAGAAAAGGCACTATAGGGGCAGCAAGAGCCTTAGCCAGTATCCGGAATCCCAGGGGTGACAGGTGCAGGCCATATCTGACAAAGCATTGTGGTCTGTAGACCTTGTCTTCCCAAGCAGTCAGATGCTAGATCCCCTTAGAATGACACCAGAAGCTTAATCAATTGTTGAAGTCAATCATTTTGTACTTGTACTGTGGTATCATTCTGGGCAATGGCAGAATGCTACTCAGGGCTAGGGTCATACCTGCCTGGGCTACAAGATCAGAGAGCTCTTCCATGTCTCTTTTCATGTAGTCCAGGGAGGTACTTCTCAGGTCATTCACACCAACATGGACAATGACAGAGTCATATTTGTACTTGTTGTGGAGAGACCTGAGTGCATGGGTTATGTGGTGGATCCTGGCACCTGACAGGCAGCTGACAGTAACCTTCTCCTTGTTTAGCCTGGTGAGTGGGACATCATTGTGCCTGACTATAGAGTCACCTATGACTAGTGTGTTGGATACGTTGTTTTGCGTTATTGGCTGTGGTTGAGTGACACACTAAGTCTGTGGTCTATGTGTCCTTTGGGTTGTGTTGGGGGGGGTGGAAGTTGCTTGCATTTCTGCTTTGAAGGTCTCTGTTGCTTGGGCAGATTATTACTGAGAGCCTCCGCAAATGTTTTTGTGTTTCTATGTGTGGATTTTGGTGGTGTAGATTTAGTGAGACTATGTGATAAGTGTGGTGTGGTGTAAGTGTTTACCTTCTCCTCTTGAATGTCAAGTTCAGTCTTGGTTGGAGCGACCTTTACCTCCAGTTTGGCTAGATAAGTGCATCTCTCACAGGTTGTAGTGTTGAGTAGTAGGAGGAGAGGGTTGTCTGTGTACATGAGGCAATTTCTACATTGCCCCAAGATGCTCAGATTCATCAGATAGACAGGAGAGAACACTGGGAACTGACCCTTGGACATGCCTGAATAAAAAAATATTTTCCTCTAGATAAGTGAGGAAAGTGAGTACAAGAGCTGTTTTTCTCTAAGCAAGTGAGGAAAGTAAGTGCAAAAACCATTTTCCTCTAGGTAATGAGGAAGGTTGAGTGCTATAGTTATTAGTAGCTTATTTAGTGCTTACAACAAGTTCTGAACAAGTGCTGTGTACGAATAAGTAAATTCAAGTGCTAAAACTAAGAATCTGTATCTGCACTACACTAGTTACAGGAAACAAGTTTAAATGTGGGCTTTCAAATCAGAAAGTTGAGAGAGATGGAAAAGATTGCACAGATTGCCAATAACTACAATTTCTGGGCCAGAACCACTCCTTATGTGGTAGACATGTTACCTAGTGCTTACCACTCCCACTGACAAGCAAGAAGGTCTCTCTCCAAAACAGAAAGGATTGGGGGGATCAAAAGCTTACATACAGTCCTGGATACAGCAAATCTGTAACTGGGCTACACTAGTTACAGGAAAGGTAGGAAACAGGCTTACAGTTTTTATTTTACAGAAAAGTAGCTAAAACAGCAGAAAAACAATTAAAATGAAGTGCAAGCTATCACACTTGAGTGTGTAGCAATATTAGACCAAACACAGTTTAAAAATGAAATTAAATTAAAAATGACTAAAAACAAGTGCAGAAGGAGTGTATTAGGTAGAATGTGGTAAAGAGATGGGACTGAGGGGAGTGTCCCACATCAAATCTACAGTGGGGCAGGCAACTGCAAAAGCTACCAAATTTAAACAACAAACCAGAACTAGGGAGGGTGGGTGGAGCAAAACACTTTCAGCAAAGATATGAAAAACTATGCAGTGAATCAAAAATAACAGTGCACAACTCTGAATAAAATTAGTCCAGCAACAATTTACAGTACACAATTCTGAAGAACCAAAAAAATATACTTAGCTCTGTATATTTCCAGATTGTTTGAAAAGAGCTCTGTTAGACACAGGTTCCAGCAATGATATGCAGGCCGTTAACTAACAGGGTCTATTATTATGCAAGTAATCCTTCAGATAGTCAGAACTTAAGGCACAGCAGAAAATAGGGGAGGTGGGATAAAACACTTTCAGCAGAGATCTGAAAAAACTATACAGTGAAGCAAAAATAACAGTGAACAACTCTGAAGTCAGCTAACAATGATATAAAATTAGTCAAACAACAATTACCAGTACACAACTCTGAAGTGCCAGAAAAATATATTCAGCTCTGTATATCTCCAGATAGTTTGAAGAGCACTCTTTCATGACACAGGAAGGCTCTAGCAGTGATATGCAAACTGTTTTACTAAGAGGGTCTAACTTTATGCAAGTAATCCTTGAGATGGTCAGATAACACACAGGATGTAACTAGTTATACCAACTTAAGACACAGAGAAATAGGGGGACGGGGGAAAACACCTTCAGCAGAAATCTGAAAAACTATACAGTGAAGCAAAATAGCAGTGCACAACTTTGAATAAAATTAGTCCAGCAACATTTTACAGTACACAGTTCTGAAGAACCAAAAAAATATACTTAGCTCTATATATTTCCAGATAGTTTGAAAAGAGCTTTGTTAGACACAGGTTCCAGCAATGATATGCAGGCTGTTAATTAACATGGTCTATTATTATGCAAGTAATCCTTCAGATAGTCAGAACTTAAGACACAGCAGAAAAAAGGGGGAGGTGGGGCAAAACACTTTCAGCAGAGATTTGAAAAGCTATACAGTGAATCAAAAATAACAGTGCACAACTCTGAATAAAATTAGTCCAGCAACAATTTACAGTACACAATTCTGAAGAACCAAAAAAATATACTTAGCTCTGTATATTTCCAGATAGTTTGAAAAGAGCTCTGTTAGACACAGGTTCCAGCAACAGGAAATTCATCCCTGGTTTTCCACCAATGTCTCTAATGCACACAGGTAGCTAGTAAATATTTCACCTTCATTTTTTTATTATTTATTTTTTAAGATTAAGTTTTAACTTCTAAGTTTAAGTTTAATAGCAGTTAATACCAGTACTACGTTCATATTTTTCAAATCTGGGTAGTATTTTTGTGTAGATATTCCACTGACAGCACCTAGTGGAAAGTTTCTTGCAATGTTTGGTTTATATTCCCCTAATTCCTACCTCTTTTAAAGCACTATCTTTTGTTCTAGTTTACTAAGTTTAAGAGTTTTACTCCAGTAGACAGCTTCATTTTTTTATTATTTTATAAGTTTAAGTTTTAAGTTAATGCCAGTACTAGGTTCATCCTGTGTCATATCTGGGGAGTATTTTTGTATAGTTATTCTACTGAGAACACCTGGTGGAAAGTTTCTTACAGTGTTTGTTTTTTTGGACTGTGTGACACTTGGATTACTGAAACTCTGAGGGACACTGTTGATTTTGTCTTGTTAGTTAGGGCAATAGAAAGACGGAGGAGACACAGTACTAGTTGGCTACCAAAATCCGTACTCTTTATAGCTTAGCATATGCCTCAAATTAACAGAATTATTTTATGTAAATTTAGGAATGGAAGGAATTTTGTCCTTTAAACCTTCATAAGATCTTAAAGTATTCCAACGTTTTCTATAAATATTAGAAACATGCTTAGTATGTGCATCATATCTAACTGGAATGGACAAATCAAAAGTCCAATTATTTGGGCTATCATAACAAAAATTGTGATAGATAGAGGTACTAGACCATGCTTTAATTGTTCATTTTGTGAATATATTATTAGTGATACATTGTACATCTAAATACTGGTAAATATTAATATGAATGCATCAGCAATGTGTGAAACAAACAAAAATGTACATCTAATGACGTGTAAAATGCACCTGTTTCTGTATTGGTAAAAGCATGTGAGTACCTGTCTGATATATGTAGTCTTGTTGGGACAAATGCTTTATATAACCATACAATCCACGTTGACAGTGCACATATTTTAAGTTCAGTGTTTTAGAACGAGTACCTGTTAGTGTAAGGGGTGGGGATGAATTTCTGTAGACAGAGAGAAAAGATTATAATTTAATTTGTAGGTTTTGAGCTGATTGTCCTCCAGGACTGAATGGAATGTGTAGTTTGAAATCGGTTTTAAAATCTATATCCATTAAATAGATATTTTATTGTTCAAGCTGTATTTTCAGAAGTTTTTTAACATTGTTTCTTTAAGATTTCTAGATGCGCTGTGTAATCATTGATGACTGGTTGATTCTGACCATCTGCTGCTCAGAGTGAATGTATTTAAAAGTTGCTGCTCTTACAATCAAACTTTTTATTATATCTGAGAAAGCACCGTTTTGTCAAAGCTTATATTTATTGAATAAACTTCTTGTTTATGGTGTGCTGTGAGTTGTTTCATTGATTTCTTAAACTCAGGTACGGCCTTCACCTGTTTTAAGCTACCTGCAGTGTTGTATTTGTTAGATCAATCTATCTTCAAAGACTGTAGACTACACCTAGCATATTGTCAGTTCTGGCACCCACCTCAAATCATGCCCGGAAAAAGTAAGCTTTATTAAGCTGAAGTACTTAAAATGTCCCTATCTAAATCACAAAGGCCTCCTAGAAGAAGGCGTGATATACAAAACACTGAGTGTCACACCAAAAAGCAATCAGCATGCACCAACACTGCAGAAAATGCAATTACAAAAAGAGATCACGCAACTGGCAACCTGAATCCTACCAGTCCTTCAGACCCTGTACAGAAAATGGCAATGCTATTGGAGGGGCCATGTTTTTATTTCTAAGAAGATATCCTACGTCCAGACTATTAAACCAGGGCAGTGACCTTGGTTTAATAGCCTGTTCCTCTACTCAGTTTCATACAGACTCCTCAGAAGTGACATTTGTCTGCCAAATAAAGCAATCTCAGACCCCACCTTGATGGAATTGCTGAATATCCACAGGTCAATCTTTACTCAAGTAACCTGCATGGGTGACCTCAACCTGGTCTGTGACATCAATAGGACTTGTTGGCAGGACAGATTTGTGTCCCAGAGACTCCCCCATCTGTGAAGAAGACTCTCTCTCCACGTCAAGCAGAGTACCTCATTATCCCTTTTTATGCGCAACCTGGATAACTGGATGGGAAACAGAACATACACCCCTGCGATTCCACCTGTGTCTCTGCTGGACAGAGGCTTTGGGTGCTGACTTGTCTAAACATGGGCAAAACTCTTGACTAGGCTTATAAGGGTCTCAGGGCCAATAGAAGAGTAACTTCCTATGATCCTATGATCCTATGAACTTCTCCATATTATTTTTAAAAATATAACCCTGTAACATATCACAGCCAACAAACATAACCCCTCCATGCAACCAGCAGCCCACAAGGCATAACTAAACAAACTGGCATCCCTCCCTACCATACCTAGTACTATTCTCTTAGGAGATTTTAAGTATCACTCCAATAACTAGTACACATGCACCACCTGAAAGAGATATGCACAAAGATTCCTGGAATTCATTAATGCTAGCTCCCTAGATCAAATGCTTCATGTCTCACATAGGGGTTCAAAAATAATGGACCTAGTTTTCTCCAATATTGTCACCCTATGCTCACCAGCCACAGTTATCAACACTGGTCACATCTCATCACTGGTTGGTGCCAGTTGCTATGAAGACTAAGCATGACTTGCCATATAGCCCTTCTGTCTTTAAAGACTACTTTAAGGAAAACTTCATAAATCTGAAAAATGACATGATGAAATTTAAGTGCCCTTTTCACCTCCATGACCCCCCCCCCAAATGCTGCCACATTTATGGACAATTTCAATGACTATTTCAAAGTATACATCATGGCATCTGTCCTCATAAGTCCTGAATACAATGCCAAATTCAGGAATAAACTCCTAGGTTCATAGGTTGATACTGAGCTATCTGCCTGAAGGTATATATTAGCCAAGCCACGTTGTGCAGTATTCACCGCCCCTTTAGTAGTTCCCTAGACCCTTGTACTAGCAGCTAGTACCCTTGGCCCCTATCTAGTAGTGCTGTTGGTGTGATCCCCGGTGCGAACTTTCTGTTACCCATCCACTCATCAAGGTTCCTCTTGAAGAGTGATAGTGAGGGGCTCTGTCTTATGTAGATCGGGACCCTGTTCCATAGTAAGGGAAGTCTCTGCAAAGGGAATCTATCCCTCCAGCATGTTCTATTCATTGTTGTGTTGAGGTTTATATCCCTATAGCGTGTAGCTCGAGTAGATTTGGTTTTGCTAAGATGGAGAATG
>NC_056746.1:1342862799-1342902799 GCF_019279795.1 Protopterus annectens
ACATACATAATATATACATACATAATATATACATACATAATATATACATACATAATATATACATATATATAATATATACATACATAATATATACATACATAATATATACATACATAATATATACATACATAATATATACATACATATAATATATACATACATAATATATACATACATAATATATACATACATAATATATACATACATAATATATACATATATATAATATATACATACATAATATATACATACATAATATATACATACATAATATATACATATATATAATATATACATACATAATATATACATACATAATATATACATACATAATATATACATACATAATATATACATATATATAATATATACATACATAATATATACATACATAATATATACATACATAATATATACATACATAATATATACATATATATAATATATACATACATAATATATACATACATAATATATACATACATAATATATACATACATAATATATACATACATAATATATACATACATAATATATACATATATAATATATACATACATAATATATACATACATAATATATACATACATAATATATACATACATAATATATACATATATATAATATATATATATATAATAATAGATATATATATATAATAATATATATATATAAATATATATATATATATATATATATAGTTCACTGAGTTGACTGTGCTCCTACAATGAAATATAGGATATCGAAGTAAAACCGTTGAAACTAAAAATGCCACCACATTTTGTGCATGTTTCAGGGATTACCCTGGAGCAGAGAAAATCAACTACAAACTCCTCCTGATAATTTTATGTACTAACTCTAAGATCACGCAATCCCCAGAGAAAGGAAACATTTCCTTAAAGGAACTGTTGATCTCACACACTTGTTGACCACCTATGCATGTTAATTGAATGGTGTCAACCAAAAAGGTATCAGTTTAGGTACACTGTCAATCCACTGTTTGATCATTTTCCCCAAGCTAATCCCCAAGATTCACCATCAGGATTAGTGTTCTTTCCCAGTTAAAAAAACAAAAACAGCAATAAAAATAAGAAACAAAATGTTTCCCTTTCAAAAAGAAAAAAAAAAAGAAATAAAAACATTAATAGTATATGCAACTGTGGCAATGGAACTACACTTTACACATTCTGTTTATACAAATAGTAAGGGATTTATAAACCCACAAAGGATGCATTACTGTAGCCATGATCATGTGATCAATAATGCATTATTGTAGCAGTGATCATGTGCTCAATGATGCAGCATTGCAGTAGAGACCATGTGATGCCACATTTGCATATAATCCCTTCCATTAGATTTAGCTGTGCATTTAAGATGAAAGAAATTAGAACTTAACATTGGTCGCAATGAATTAGCACCAACTTTGTGATACAGAGCGCTGTTAGAGATAGAGGACTGTCTTTCACTTTCTTGTTACCAAAGTGCTTAAGTCACATGTAATTGAACTTCTTGTGCTCAAAAAAAAAAACCTCTGATACTCTTTATAAGCAGTTTGTTTCTGCTTAACTATACTGAGTTATATGTATTCCAAAAATACAGCATTTCAGGGAAAAAACAAAGCATTTTTTTTGCTAGTCATTCTCATTCTTTGTCCAAGGCACAGTGACTTTCAAGGGAGATTTGTGAGGGGGATACCAAATGCTTATTTTGTATTTATTTGGTACTTGCATGTAGGCTTTACAGGAGTGAGTACATGCTTCAATACATCACATACTTGAGCTGCACTTTTCAATCTCAATTTCAATTTTAAATTTAGTCAACGTTGAACCCCTTCTGTTCCTTGAAACAGCAGCTTACACCAAAACAGCTTTTTTCAGGATGGAAACCATCTCAACCTTGCAATATTTTTGTAAAACATACTTCCCCAAGGCCCAGTCACACATCAAGACTGTAACGTGCTACATATCCCGAGGAAAAATACAGTGGGCTGCTACAAAAAATGCAGTGTCTATGAGGTGGGAGTTGGTCTCTTAAGTATGCCTAATACTGAAGAATATCAAGTGATACAAGGTATATGCCCTATGAAATAATGTCACCATTGATTAACGCAGTGCCATATGTCAAACTGATAAATGATCATACTCAGATCATCAGTCCACACCAAGTACATAGCAACAGGGATGCTAATGTAAGTGCATTGTACTGAATCAGTGAAGTGGAAGCAACTGTAGCATACCAACAATGAGAACTTTGGTAATGAAAGCATTACCTATCTTTAATACCATATATGTCTCTAGTTACTCCTGCAATAGTTCTTTATGTTCTACTTTATTTGCCCATCTCCCACATATAATGGATCTAGAAACTGTTTCCAAAATATAAAATATAAATCTTTTGAAGTTACCACTTATAAAAGAATCTCTGGGATTCAATAAACTCTGTGTAGGCTCTGCACGAATCCTACACAGAGTTTACATGTTTGAGAGATGGTGCACCATCGGCGGTAGCATGCAATACATATTAACTGTGCACTGTTCATCTAGCTAGGTTTTGTGGCTGGCAAGAGTGTTGCTGACCAGGAAACCATGAAAGTGAATGTGGATATTAATTCTGTGTAAAGCAGAGCACCTTTGGTCCATGGATTTATACGAAATGCCACAATGCTCACCAGGGCTTCACAGGGAGCTGTCAATATGTTAGTGCAATGCAGCTGCACAAAGACCAACACAGTGAGGGGACACATAACCAGAAATAGGGACATATTTGACATAGATGTGACATAATGAAATGTGTTAGAATGAAACTCTGTGAACCTCTTAGAGCAAGAAACCTGGACAAAGCCATAAATAATGGGGAGAATGAAGGCCCAAAACTAGGGACAGAATTTTAATACTGGTCTTCCAACTTAGAAAGTTGAAGGAATAATAGGTTGTACAGTACCATGAACTTTCTGAAAAGCGTGAAGTTTGAAACTAAAATGTCTGTCATTAGCTTCTGACTTCAATCTGCAATGACATTACCAGAAAAACAAAATGTTATGAGGAAAAGATCAAAAATATGAAAGAAAAAGTAGAAATTCTGCTCAGAGGTATCAACTCAAATGTATGTAATATTGGCTCACATCAGTCCTGAGAAATCTATAAATTTGGTAAGGAAAGCACCTGGACATCTTGGGTATATCTGGACATGTGAGACATATGAATGTGAAGTATATGGTACAAACAGTACAAGACAGTGTACCTACATTACAGAGTATTGTGATATCCCATTCCTGGCATTGTGTGCTGAAGGTGTGTATATGATCTGTAATGGGGCAAGGACTGCCATGTAAAATAAACACTCAGGAGAAGAGTGTGTATTGTATAGAGACACTCATATGAATTGTAGGAATGAAAACAGGGAAATATGACAGGTGTAACTCTGCTTTGTACAGCAGAGGAGGGCATTTCAATGGAAGATGGCTGTACCAGCAACACCCATCACATATCTATATGTTACAGTAGGAGTTGTACAGTGAAGATGTGTTTTATGTGACTGTCACACAAGATGACATAACAATGGGGAGCATGTCTTTGTGGGATAAGCATCCTTACATGAATAATGCAAAGTACCTTTATCAGGGATTTGACATACAATTGGGGTAGGGTGGATATTGTGAAGCTGTGCAAACTGATTTGTCTGAATATGAGTGTATTTTTAGCAGAGGTCTCCAACAAGGTGGGCACAGGTAAAGGTTCATGGAAACCTTGCAAGAACCAGCCACAATCATGGAAAATATCAGAATAATACCACCGATAATCCCATGCCTCTAACATAACATATGTTATTTACAGTGATAAGAGATGAGTCTCCACACACACACACACGTGCACACACACACACACACACGCACACACACGCACACACATGCACACACACACACACACACACACACACACACACACACACACACACACACACACACACACACACACACACACACACAATTCACTGCAGTGAGAATAGAATCCTTACCTATCTTAGTACACAAACTACAAAACACAGTATTTTACGCAAGCACCACAGCTAAAGTCCAACTTGAAGTGTCTTAGACAACACTTTATAACTGATGACATCATCAGTATCTTTTGAGGAGAATATACTGTAACAGTATTCCGCATGCTGGTGTAAAATACTGTCAGTAATGTCAAGCAATAGCTCTCGCACACACCCAGTTGACTATAGAACCCCTACTTATCTTAGTACACAGACTACAGAACACAATATTTTATGTAAGCACCACAGCTGAAGTCCAACGTGGAGTATCTCAGGCAACACTTATCTGTTGAGGAGAATATATCAGTTTTCCACATGCTGGTGTAAAATGCTTTCAGTAATGTCAAGCAACAGCTCTCTCTCTGTCTCTCTCTCTATCTCACACACACACACACACACACACACACACACACACACACACACACACACACACACACACACACACAGTTGACTATGGTGAGAATAGAACCCCTACCTATCTAAGTACACAGACTATAGAACACAGTACTTTACACAAGCTCCACAGCTCAAGTCTGACTTGGATTGCCTCAGACAACACTTTATAGCTGATGTCATCAGCACTTTCTCCAATTGCTGCAAGTGTCATGTGAGGTACAGACAGAAGGGAGCATTGTATGTAATTAGTCTTCTGATAGGAGTAGAGTACAGCAGAGGTATGACCACCCTGGTCTTTGATGTGGTGCCCATATGTCTGATGTGTACAACGCAGAATGTGTGTGTCACCACTATGGACATATACTGATGAAAATGTAGATTGTTATCGACATGGGTTCCCAAGACTCACAACACTGTGTTTGAGCTTAGAGGGGTGCTATGTATATCAAAATTAGCAGAGATACTGCATTGCAAAAGGGGAACATGAGGCACTGTATACTTTAAAGTTCAGGCTGTGGGTTTGGCACCAATCATTTGTGTGTGTTGGCCCTTCTGTAATATGTTGCCATCATTGGAGGACTCTATATTAGTGTGTCCAGTTGCCATTCATCTACAAACTTGGTAAACCGCATGCCATCTACCATTGCCTGTGTTTCAGGGTTGAAGTTTGGAAACAGTTGAGGGTCCAGTACAAGACCCTTGTCGTATTCTAATGATAAGTGGCTAATGGTGGAGGCGCATTCCCCAACTTTGAGAGTGTGTGCTCTGTCAGTGAGCCTTGTACATATCCCTATACTACTGCATGGCTTAATTCCCACATGGGAGCTCTTCACTACGACACGTGAATGGTGGATAGTGTCCAAGGCCTTGGATAACTCAACACAGGCAGTATGTCCTGTTATCCCTCATCCAGGTCTTTGGGGTCAATATCAGAGAAGTTCACAAGGTTCAATAAGCAGGATCTATCCCTGATAAAAACAAAATGGGTCAGGTCAGGTGTGTTGAGCATCAACTACATCCCTTTGGATATGATCCATGCTGATTTCTTCCCTAGTCTTTCAGATAAGACTTTGTAGACATATGGGTCAATAGTTGTCATTCTGCATGTTGCCAGATTGATTTGCATTGCATAGCACACAACATTTTATATTACATTTTCTACTGTGCTTGATATATGTTTTGAAAAAATACCAAGACGCTAGGGTTGTAATGCATGCGGGATTGCAATACATGGGTGTTGCACATAGGTGAACTATTGTTAGTTAGAGCCCTCTGTTTGTAATGTTTCTACATGTAATTTCATGTTATATACAGGGAATAAACAGTAAACAGCAGTAATACAGCATAATATGTACATTTTCATAGCATGGTGAGCAGCAGGTTTGAGTGACAGTTAACAAAGTGCATACACAAGCAAGATACATGTTTGCACATAGTTAAGCAGTGCACAAACATGAGCAACATTGCTAAACTCTGACAGTTGCTATTGAGTCTGGGCAATACACCTGCTGCTTGAATGACTCTGTGGTAGCATGTGTTAATGCATTGATGCATTTCTTGGTGGGACCAGATAGTACTGGGTTCGAATACAGGTGAATACAATACTTTTACAGATGTATATAATACTTTTAAATAAATTTAAATGCATTGCTGCAGTTTATGCAAAATTCATTAAAGAGGTGAAATGGGGTTGATAAGACAGTGATGAAATGGAGTGCAAGCAAGGGGAAGAGCAAAGGGAAAACAGGGCAGGAATGTGGGATCTCTGTCATTTGATCAAACTTACTATTTGTTGAATCCATATTCATTGAACCTTATTTGATGAAGACACAAATCAGTAAACAGCCTTTTCATCAAACTTTCTCCCAGGGTAAAGCAATTGTTGGCCACCATCTGGAATTTGCCCTTTTTCCTATTGCCGTGCAATCTCACAGTTGGTATATTTAATTGGAGGGGTGTGGGGGCACAGCTCCTCACATTGGGTGAGTTTGGGGTGTATCTCCCCACCTGGTTAGGTTTTAAACATTTTATTTTTTTTTATGGTCGCTAATGTGGTCTACCATTGGTTATCCCTAGGAAAAAGTTTGATGCAAAATCCATTCACTGATTTGTGTCTTCAACAAATAGAGTTCAATGAATAGGAATTTGACAAATAAGTATAGACCCAGAATGTGCATGAGGGAGGGAGGAAAGAATCATGTCTATCCATTTCTTTAACAGTGTAAAGTGAACACATGTGGAAAATATTAACAGGATTTGGACTGTCACCTCCAGATAGAGGGGTGACCACAACACAATCATGTTGTATAGCCAATTGGACTGAATCAAGTGTATCAAGAAGACATATGTGCAAAATGGAGATCTATGAATGGGACTTTTTTGTGGGACAGGTGCTCATTTTTTTCAGAGATAGAGGCATGTTGGGGAAGGGATGTAGGGATGTATGGGTCAGGTAAGTTGGGTAGGTGAGGAAGCAATTGCAGACAGACAAGACAAACTAGACAAGAGACAGGGACATTGATGGACAGAAAAGGTTGGGGGAATAACACATTTGGGATGAGGGTGGGGACATCCTGAACTGATAGTTGTCAAGCTGGGTGACTGTGAGAATTGAGTCTTCACTCACTGGACTGTCATCACTGTTACCTCACTCTGCTGCTGGTTGGAGTGCGTAACATCTCATTCTCCTCTTCCTAGTACTCTGCAAAATGAGGGAGAGCAGCATCTCTAATTGGCATAAGCATGCATCAGTGGTGAAATGCACAACCTTATGCTCTATACCTGCCAATTCAGTGCAGGTGATAAAATCACCATGTTTGCTCCTGCTTCGAGAGGGTACTACTGGACCAGCCTCCTTGGCAGGCTTACCTGAGGGAGCAGGTATTGTAGGGGCTGCAGAGGCAATGCTGCCAGGTTGGCTGGCAGATGTGTTGGGCATTGGTGTTAAAGCTGGTGGAGGATCCTGTGGGACAGGCCTATCCAGCTGTGCTGTGGAGCATTTAGTGATGTGGTACATATGGATGATGTGGACTGACCACCCTGATTTATAAGGCTACAGTTTCCACAAATCTGGATGGTAAAGATGTTCAAGTATCTGGAGATGTGTAGTTATCCTATATTAGAAGAGTCAGCTAATAAGATATGATAAGTTTTTTAGAAGGAATGAAAAAAGATATTAAAAGACAAAATATTTTAGAGTTCAAAATGGACCAGTGGATATAGATGATACATTTCTTCATAGTCCCATTATAACTATATGCCTCCCACTCCTTTCCCAAAATCTTTCTTTAAAAATGGAATACAGTGATAAATATAATGCTGGCTCTTACATGGGATGGGGTAAAACCCTGAGTGTCATGGGAAATAATAACATTATTCTGGGAATGAGGAGGACTTGGACTTTCAAACCCCTAATCATAATTTGATGTAGTTCAGATAAAGTTTTCTTCTTAGCCACAGTGTCCCTTGCATGAGTTAAAACAGAAACTATTTTGAGTGTTAATGATGGGAGACCACAAAGGCAAGTACCAAATCACTGCTACTGTGTGAATTTGCATTATTAGCAAAGGAGAACCTGCAGTGGGAAGCTGTAATGAAAGTCAGAAGAGTCATCACTGCAGAGAAGGGTTGCTGCACCAAGGAAGATGGATGGCCACTCAACAGGACCAGCAACTCTGGTGCACTCCCTACCACTTGACCCAGTCACTGAGCCACTGAGCTCATGCAGGATTTGTGGCCAGGAACAGATGGCCATATAACTCGTGCCTGCATAGGAGTCTCTGGCTTCCATGACTGCTGTATGAATGGGATGATCAGTGCCTGCACATTTTGCCCATCATTGATAATAGCACCATGGTGCTGTTCCTTTCTCCTTCCTGAATCCTGTACTCAGCTGATCCCAAACCCTCTTAAATGCATTCCTTCTCAGATCTGTTTTGAAGCAAATCTTGACTGCTTTCTGCATCCAAATGTTACTTTTTTGATTTCTTGTTTCCAGTGAGAATAGTTGTAGCCTGTTGTATTTTTTTTTTTCCTCAATGGTCAGTCTTAGTCCTTTGTCAGTCTTTTTAGTCTTTTCCAGAACCCCCTCTATAAAAGTTAGTGTACCCTTTTGTGCCTCAATAAATAGACACAGTACTCTAGCAAGAATTTAATTGTTGTTGTTTAGACAAAGAAGATCACAACCCTTTTTCTGAACTAATTTCCTCTCACAGTGCAACCAAACCTTTTGTTTCCCTTTGCTGTTGTCTTTTCTGAATGCTTGTAGTCATTTGCTCATTCTGTATGAATTATATTTAGGTCATTTTCCTGTTAACTTGACTTAAATTTTCACATACCACAACACCTCATAGTCTTGTCCAAGGGCTTGTCCTTGACTAAACACAGGATTATGCAGTTATCTTAGGATCATAGGAAGTTACTAGGCTATTGGCCCTGAGGCCCTTACAAGCCTAGCAAAGAATTTAGCCCATGTTCTGACAAGTCAGCATCCAATGCCCCTGTCCAGCAGGGATACAGGTGGAAGCCCACGTATGCATTTCCTGTTCCCCATCCAGGTTGCACATAGAAAGGGTTAATGAGGTACTCTGCTTGATGTGGAGAGGGAATCTGTTTCACAGAAGGCGGGAGTCTCTGGGACACAAATCTGTCCCGCCAACAAGTCCTGTTGATGTCACAGATCAGGTTGAGGTTGCGTGTATGGGTTACTCGAGTGGAGCTCGACTTGCAGATATGCAGCAGTCCTAAAAAGGTGGGATCTGAGATTGCTTTGTATGCCAGACAGAAGTCACCTCTGAAGAGTCTGTATGATACTGAGAAGAGGGGCAGGGCTTTTAGCCTACCTGTGTAGGTTAGATGTTTGAGGTCCTGGATTCACTTGATGAGGAGCCTCTGTGGTCTCGCCAGCTGCTGCATTTGCTCTGTGAGGTACCTGAGGAAAGGGGCATTGTATTCAGTAATGTGTCTTATAAGGGAAGAATACAGGGATGTTATAACCACCTTGTCCCTGGATGAGATACCTTTACTAATGAGGTGGGCCATGTAGAAAGCTTTCCCTACAACCGAGGCAATATGGTGGTCAGAAGTCAGTATGCTATCAACCTGGGTTCCCAAGTCCCTCACAACTGATTGCATGCTTATGACCTTGTTATTAATGTGATAATTTGGTGGATGTCACTCTCTCCAAAGGGGAGGTGATACATTTTTGGGATTAAGTTTGAGGCCATGTTTCTGGCACCAATCATTTGTTTGGGTGAGACCCTCTTGGAGTATGTCCATATCACTAGGGGAATTGATGACAGCGCCCAACTTGCAGTCATCTGCAAACTTGGTTAGCCAAGCCCATTGGTTTTGGCCTGCACCTCAGAAAAGTATATCCCAAACAGCAGAGGTCCCAAGACTGGCCACTGGGGTACACCACTCATTACAGGCCTACTGCTTGAGGTGGCTTCCCCTATTTTGACTAGGTAGGTTCTATCAGTGAGACAGTTTGCTACCCATCTGGTAACGTGGATTGATGCCTAGCTGAGAGAGTTTGTCTGTTATACCTGAGTGAGGAATAATATCAAAGGCTTTGGCCAGGTCAAGGTAGGTGGTGTGCACTGTCTTCCCCTCATCCATGGCTTTGATGGCTGTCTGAAAGAAATTGACCAAATTTAACAAGCATTACCCCCCCTTGATGAAACCAAACTATGTGGGATCGAGTGTTTGGAGGTTGCCAATGTCCTCGTTAATGAGGTCCATGATAATCCATTCCATGGCCTTGCAGATCAGGGTAGTTAGGCTTATAGGTCTATAATTTCTTGGATTTCTGGATGCTCTACATTTGTGCAAAGGGATAACAGTGCTGTCCTCCACTTGGATGGGATGAAACCATTACTCAGGCTTTGGTTGAATAGGGTGCTTAATGGTGCTGCAAGTTCCTGCCTGAGTTCATGTAGAATGCAGCCTGGGATGCTATCGGGTCCCATGGAGTCTGTATTTTTTGCCTTTGAGAGGGCAGTGATGACTTGCTCCACAGAGATAAGGGGAGGGATCAGGTGCTGAGGATGACCTGATTTACTTATGGGGGACAGAGGGGTGATGTTTTCATGAACCTGTTTTCCAGTCAGTTGTCTATATCTAAGGCATTTCTGTATATGGTGTCCTTGACCACCAGTTCTGAGCAGATCTGAGTGCTTCCTTTGAGGCTACAGACATATATTAATAAGGCCTTATGATTGTCTTTAGTAGATGTGGCCAGTTTGGACTCAAAGTTTGCTTTGGAGGATTTCAGTAGTGCTGTTATTTGCTTGTTCAGGCTAAGAAGAGATTGCTTCCAATTAGGCTCCTGCTCATTCTCAGACATGGACAGCAATTTGTTTTTTCCTTTTATTATAGAGTTTATTTATTGCAGATGTCCACCAGACAGGTTTACACTTCCTTGAGGGGGACGAATTTGTCCTGCCAGGGCTATAGGAATGCTCGTATAGTACATTGGAGTAGGTTTCGACATGTGTACCTGTTCCTATGGAGGGGGAGGAGGCTGTGAAGCTGTTTATACCTTCCATCAGGAGGTTGTAATCAGCTTTGGAGAATGTTTTTGTTTGATTCTAGCTGGGGGGAGGGATGGTGACTTCAAAAGTGACTACATTGTGGTGGGATCTTACCAGGGATGATGACACTGTAGGGATGCTGCAGTGGTTAATCAGGTTAGTTAATACCTAGTCCAAGATATCACCTCTTCTGGGGGTGTCAACCAGCAGGTCCAAGGCATTTGCTTTGATAAAATCAAGGAATCTCTGGGCATTTGTGTACTGGCATGAGTAGTTCTTCCAGTCTATGGTTGGATAGTTAAAGTCAGCCAGGATCAGAGTAAAGGGTTGAATCCTAATACATTCTAAAAGGTCCATACAGGTGGATTGGGCATATTGAGTCAAAGTTGGGGGCCTGTAGCTAGCTATGATTTTAATAGGGGTCTTGTTAATGGTTAACTGCTCCTGGAGTGTCTCCTATGCATCATACTGTTTGACCAGCCTGGAGGTGTGATGTCTTTAATATATTTTTCAGCTCCACATACTTTTCCTCTGCTGCCCATAGTTTGGAGTCTGAATGTATGATATGATGAGTAACGTAGTATGGCTGGCATTCTGTCTGCAGCTTTCAACCAGGTTTCTGTGACTTCACAAATGTCATCATCTTCTAGGGTTAAGAAAACTTGCAGTGATTGCAGTTCTGTGTTTAGACTCCTAGTGTTTAGCAGCATGACCTTTAATTTGCATTTTGATGACATCTTCATGTTGGTAGTTTTGACCTCATGGCATTGCCTAAAAATAGGCACTATAGGGGAGGCAAATGCATTTGCCAGAAGCATGAAGCAAAGGGAGATGGATGCATGCCATCTGTGGCAAAGCATCGTGGTCTGTTAATCATGTCTTCCCAGGCTGTCAGGTACTGGATCCCCTTAGAATGACACAAGAAATTAAGCCAATTGTTAAAGTCAATCATTTTATCTTTATATTGAGGCATCATTCTGGATGATGGACGAAAGCGACTTAAGGCCAGGAACATACCTGACTGGGACAGATATTCAGTGAGCTCGATCATATCTCTCGTCATATAGTCCATGGAGGTACATCTCAGTCATTCACTCCAACGTGGACTATGACAGAGTGATAACAGTACCTGTTGTTGAGAGACTTGAGTGCATGTGTGATATTGTGGATTCTGGCACCTGACAACCAACCAGCCATGACTTTCTCCTTATCCAGGGTGGTGAGGGGTACATCTGTGTGTGTGTCACAATGGAGTCTCCTATGACTAATATGTTGGGTTTATGTTTAAGTCTTAGTGGCTGTGAGACACAGATGTGTGGGCTATGTGTGGTGTGGTGGGCAGTGGAGTTCACGTGTTTTTGCCTCAGAGGTCTCTTTTGTTTGGGTAAGTTTTTGTTAAGGACCTCCACGTATGTGAGTATGTATTGTGCAGGTGTATGTGGTGTTTGAGGTGTGGTGTTTGTGTTGACAACTTTCTCAGTGCCAAATTTACTGGCTTGTGAGGGAGTGTGTATAGACTCTAGGTTCTTAATGTAACTGCATCTCGTACAAATTGGTAGTAGTAGTAGAGGGTTGTCCATCAACATAAGGCAGTTGCTACACTGTCTCAGCATCCCCATATCTACCAGACTGGCAGGAGAAACTGTAGGAAATTGTCTGGTTTATATCATAACATCGAAGGGTCAAAACTTTGAATGTTATAACATTGAACTGGAAACCTCAAAGACTGACAATATTGAAGCCACGGAACATTGAATTCTTTCTCAGGGAAAGAATCTGGTGGGCTGTTTTCATGGCTTCACTATTTTCTCCACTGTGGTCCAATGTCAGAGTTGGCATATTTAAGTTGTAGGGCATAGCCCCCCATGTTGGGGGTTGTAGTGTTTGTGTGTTTCATGTTTTGTACTGGAACAGCAATTTTTTTCCCAGGGAAAAAATCACTGTTCTCAGTCTTCGGGCTTTCAGCTTTTGTGGTCTTGGGTTTGATGTTATAACATTCAAAGTTTTGACACTTCAATGTTATAATATAGACCCAAATTGTCCATCCATATTTGTCAGAATTTGAGGGATAGAGGCAGAGAGAGCTAAGTGAGTAAAGGGTGGAAGGTCTAAGGGGAGTACTACTAGATGATCAGACAAGTGCTACTAAAGGAAAGTATGCAGCTGGAATACCTCTCAATGTGCTAAAAACAATGCAGCTGCAGTGCATGATGTGCAGACAAACTCAAACCAGCTCAAATGCAGGTTTAAATATCACAAAAAATAGAAAATTCTAGTAACAGCGAAATCTAGTCAATCCTGCAAGCCCCTGCTTTCTTTACCAGTTTGTACCAGTCAAGGTTCAGACAGCCCTGTTACACTTACTTGCAGAGGAGATAACCCCCTACCAACACAAGATGGCTGCCAGAAACACAGAAGGCAAACACAAGATGGCTGCCAGAAACAGAGAAGGCTAAAACAAACAGCTCTGGATGCAGCAAAACTTATCCAGACTATGCTACTCAATTTCATGGTAAGAACACAGTACTACTCATACAAAAGCACAAATTAACCACTTCCGGACAAAAAACAGAACTCACAGTATGAAAAAATACAGTTAAGCAGTAAAGAAATGCAGTAAAATGCAGTTAAACAGTAATGAATTGCAGTAAATAGCAATGGTATACAGTTAAACAGTAATGAAATGCAGTTAATCAGTAAATTGCTTCAAAACAGTGCAAATGTGATAAATTAGCTCATGATCACAACAGTAAAAAAAGCTCAAATAAAGCAATAATTCAGTAGAACACTGTCATCAGTTTAATCAGGCTTCCGACAAGCAGTAACAAATGCAGCAAACTTAATGCAGTTGAACACCAAAGCACAAGTAGCAAAATGCATATGGAAGAGGCACAATATTTTTCTTTATGTAGAAAGTGAGGAGACAGAAGATAATTCATGGTTAAAAGGGGTGGGCCTTCACAACTGATCACACTGTACTCAGTAGAATAAACTGATGTAGTAGGACTGGGAGGAGTGTCCAATATCAAATTTATAGTAGAGGTAGGTTAAATCAAAAGCCACCAAGCTTTAAGACCAAAACAACAGCTGGGCATGTGGGTGGAGATACAAAATCAGAACAGAAGTAACGATTAATTCACTAAGCCTAAAAAACAGTTGCTCAGTTTAAACAGATATGCAACAAATATTATTTTACTTAATTAGAAGTGCAGAAAACTGTTAAAAATAAGTACTTATCTTTTCTAGTCTCACAGCAGGTTTTTTGGAAAACAGCAGAACAAGGGCAGAAGGTGTAACTCACTGCAGCATTGAGCAAACAAGCACATATTGGTTTAAACACTGGCTATTTAAGCCAGAGAAACAGGAACCAGACAAAGTTGAAATTATCCAATCAAAAACACTTTAAAACAGAGCCCTGTTGCAGTAAACTCTAGCCAGATCAGACCAAACTGAAACTCCTTCCAATGAAGCAACAGCTAGGCCTCTCTAGACAAAAGATTAACTGTACTACAAGCTCCAAAGGTTACAGACAGTACTAGATTCAGCAAACACTGAACTTAGTCTTCGCTAGTGTTTTTCAAGTACAGCAACAAGTAAAATGAACAAAACAATCAGAGAAAACAAAAAGGACACAAAGATCAAAACAGAGGTAAGGATTCAAATTCACTAAGCTTTGAGCAAACAAGCTTATTTTTCATTTAAATCTAAATTGGCGATTTTAGCTTGGTGTGGCTTGCCTCTGCAAACAACACGGTACACTCTTTCCTACTTCTCATTCTGCCATCACTTAGATGTCATTTACAATGTTTTTTACTCAGTTCTGCATTCCCAATATTAGATTAAGCAAAAATTGACCTCTACAACAAATTGTTACTTGTTTCACCTTCTGACAGCTTCCTCCTTACAACTGCTTTTTGTGTGCTACATTCTATTTCTCCATCTCTCTGTTTCTGTTGAATCCTAACATCCTTGCTGTTCCCAACAGCCTTCTATGCAGGTCAGCTGAAAGAGCTAAATGTCTATGCAGGTCAGCTCAATGAGCTAACTGAAGATCAGGTAGATGACATCTAGCAGTTGTTCTCTGTCAACATCCTTTTTCAACTTGTCATAAATCTGGCTCAGGTTAGCCTGCCAGGATTCCATATCCTAGGCCCCTGCTGTCTTCTGTTCTTAATATTGTTATTTAAGAACTTCATTAGCCTTACTCTCAAAAGCTAATGCTTGACTTTTCCTGCTATAAAAGTTTAGCTGATTGGTTTGCAGTTTGCTTTAATGTTCTTAGAATCCGTATCGTTTATGAAGACATAGTGATGTAACTTATTTTACATTCTTTTAGAACTATGCCCTTTTTCAGGGGTTTATTGAAAATAATAGTTATCCTTTGCTATGAGTTAGAATAAGGTGGTCAGAAATTCATTAAATAGTTCACTTAGAAAACTCTAAAAAGCAGCATTTTTGGAGGTGGCTGTGTCCTCTCGGTTTACCTTCATAATGTCGACGGCCACAACAGAAAATGTGCATGATGCCAAACCACTTCTCCGAAACTCATACTGCTGAAACCTCAAGAAGCTGACAAAACACTGAAAGTCGAAATTTCCATCTGCACCACACCTACAAACAAATGCTAGCATGGGTCAAAAAGGGGGTGAGATTTTGCTGTTCGGAATATCACATTTGAGGTTTTGTGAAGGAGCATTTTGGAGTTTGAAGAAGTTGGTTAACCATTGCAGCCATCAAAATTATGTAGGTAAACTGTCGTCTCTACCCTTTGCACGTGTCTGTGGTTTAGGTAATAATTTATAATCTACTCTTAGGTCACTGAACCTTTTTGCTGTTTTCTACTTTTGACTGAATCATTATGAGATGAATCACCTACTTCTAGTGTGCCAGAAACCAGTGGCAGTTATGCTGGTCTCATTGTTGGTAAGTAGTCTGTTTTCTTTATGTGTCCTTCCTGCTTTGTTGAAATACTGTCAGCATTGTTTATCCTGTCTTTTGCAAGACAGATCACTTTTTCCCTTTTATCTTTGTATTCCTCCTCCCACATGACACTTTGACCTTCTTCTCCTTTATGAACACTCACAAAATCATATAATACTTATGCCAGGTATTGTACACCCTTGGACTCCCTTTCATCTTTCTCTAACTTGCATGTTTCCTTTCCTACCTTCCTTCCCATTGTATAATGTATGTCTGCCTGCTCTGGCCTTTAAGAATTCACAGTCTGCCTACCTCGTAATCTCCTTATTTACTTATATTCACTGTCTGCCTACTTCCTAATCACCTTATTTACTTATATTCACTGTCTGCTTACCTCCTAATCTCCTTATTTAATTATATCCGCTGTCTGCCTACCTTCTAATCTCCTTATTTACTTATATTCACTGTCTGCCTACCTCCTAATCTCCTTATTTACTTATATTCGCAGTCTGCCTACCTCCTAATCTCCTTATTTACTTATATTCGCTGTCTGTCTACCTGCTAATCTGCTTATTTACTTATATTCGCAGTCTGCCTACCTCCTAATCTTCTTATTACTTATAGTCGCTGTCTGACCACCTCCTAATCTCTTTATTTACTTATATTCCCTGTTTGCCTATCTCCTAATCTCCATATTTACTTATATCCGCTGTCTGCCTGCCTCCTAATCTTCTTATTTACTGATATTCGCTGTCTGCCTGCCTCCTAATCTTCTTATTTACTGATATTTGCTGTCTGCCTACCTCCTAATCTCCTTATTTACTGATATTCGCTGTCTGCCTATCTCCTAATCTCCTTATTTACTTATATCCGCTGTCTGCCTACCTCCTAATCTCCTTATTTAATTATATTCGCTGTCTGCCTACATCGTGTACTCCTTATTTAATTATATTTGCTGTCTGCCTACCTTCTAATCCCCGTATTTACTTATATACGCTGTCTGCCTACCTCCTAATCTCCTTATTTAATTATATTCGCTGTCTGCCTAACTCCTAATCTCCATATTTACTTATATTCGCTGTTTGCCTACCTCCTAATCTCCTTATTTACTTATATTCACTGTCTGCCTACTTCCTAATCTCCTTATTTACTTATATTCACTGTCTGCCCACCTCCTATTCTCCTTATTTACTTATATTCACTGTCTGCCTACCTCCTAATCTCCTTATTTACCTATATTCGCTGTCTGCCTACCTCCTAATCTCCTTATTTACTTATATTTGCTGTCTGCCTACCTCCTATTCTCCTTATTTACCTATATTAGCTGTCTGCCTATGTCAAAGGAAAAAACTTCAAAGACCAATACATATAAGGTTCAGGTTGAGGCACTTTTAATTCTTGCAGCAAGGAGACAAAAACATGCAGAAATACAGAGTTTGTCTGATTAGTAACAGGAAGTGAAGCCATTCTTATACTGTTTTACAAGACATTGCCTTCTAAAGCTGACATAATCAAATACAAGCCTACAATATTGTTTTTCACAGTAGATATTGTTCATGATTTTCTGCTGACATGACATTACATTACTAGATTTGTGAGAACATTTTTGAAAAATAACATGGCCTTGGAGACCACTAGCTAGTTACAATTATTTCTACAGTGCTGTGTTACATTTCAAGGTACTCTGCTAGTTCAAGCACAAAGCAAACACAGATTATAGTTCATATTCTTCAAGCAGTCGTTGTTCTACGTATCTATCCTTCCTGCAGCTGTGTATGTTCTCATAGCACAAACAGAGCTAATTGTCTAAGTTTAATAACATTATAGAAACGGTATTGTTCTATTCATTATTTTCCTAATCAAGCAGAAAATCATCTGCTTCTCAGTAAATGTCCAAAGGCATAAGCAAGATTTCAGCTGTGCTGACACAATACAAGGTCAGAAAGCATTCGCAGTTTATATGGATTTATGCAGTATGAAATAGAATAAATGTGTCAACCCTTTTGGGCTTTTAAAAGCACTAATATACACATTAATACATATTTTTTCTAACATTTCCCCCCTATTAGACATTGCCAACATTCTAGCTGACAGGTTCAGTGCAAACTTCTTCCCCCCTTCCCCACCAAAAGGGCAAATATCTATCCCAGCAGAGTGCTGCCCCCCCTGACATCTCAGATGCTCAGGTAAGAGCCGCCCTCTCCAAAGCAAAAAACACAGCATCAATGGGACCAGACGGTGTCCCGGGCTGCATCCTACATGAACTCCAAGAAGAACTAAACCCAAACATAAAACTACTGTTCAATCTCAGCCTTACTACAGGATATGTACCCAAAGAGTGGCGTACAGCAACAGTGGTCCCTCTCCACAAAGGTGGTGCCTCAACGGATCCTGGAAACTATCGCCCCATAAGCCTGACTAGCTTGGTCTGCAAAGCTATGGAAAGGATCATCATGGACCTCATAAAAAAAGATATTGGGGACCTACAGACACTGGATCCTACCCAGTTTGGCTTTGTTAAGGGCAGATCCTGCCTCTTAACCTTGGTCGATTTCTTTGAAAGAGTCACCAAGGCCATTGACGAGGGGAAGGTGGTCCACACAGCCTACCTGGACCTCGCAAAAGCCTTCGACACAATACCCCACTCGGGCATTATAGATAAGCTCACCAGCTTAAATATAAACCCCTATGTCACTAGATGGGTTGCAAACTGGCTCAAGGACAGAACCCACATGGTTAGAATTGCTGGAGCCATGTCAGACTCCAAACTAATTACAAGTGGCGTCCCACAGGGCTCAGTCCTGGGACCTCTCTTGTTCAGTATATATTTCTCGGAGGTACAGGCCAACACGGAAGGACTTTGGCTGACCAAGTTCGCAGATGACTGCAAACTGGGTGCCATAATCGACTCTCCAGCCAACACAAGCATCCTACAAAAGGGCCTCATAGAAACAGACAACTGGTGCCAGAGCCATGGCCTCAAGCTAAACGCCAAAAAGTGTATAGTCATCCCTTTCAGAAAAAACAAAGTGCCCACAAATTACCACATAGATGGTAATCCATTAAGTACGGAAGAAGTAATTAGGGACCTGGGGACCCAAGTTGATAGCAATCTCTCATTCGACAGCCACGTGGCCAAAGTGGTTAGAAAAACATTTTATATAGCCCACCTAATCATGAAGGGATTCACATCTAGATCAGGGGAGGTCATCGTGCCTCTTTACTTATCCCTCATCAGGCCCATAATTGAGTACAATGCCCCTTTTGGGATGTACCTTATGAGACACCTGCAGCAACTGGAAAGACCCCAAAAGTACCTCACCAAGAGGATCAAAGGGCTCAAACAGATGCCATATGCTGCCCAGTTAAAGAAACTCCATCTCTACTCAGTGGCATACCGCCTGCTCAGAGGCGATCTGTGCCTGATTTATAAAGCCATGTCCAACCCGGAATTAATGGACATGCTGCACCTCAGAAAATCCAAATCCCATCGATCTACACGCTCAAGAGACTTGAACCTCAGCACTGAAATAAATAGGACATGCTGGAGGGACAGATTCATAACCCAGAGCCTCCCTTCACTCTTGAATAAAATCCCAGTCCAGGTTAGGCAGAGTCTCTCATTGACTCTCTTCAAGAGGAATCTTGATGAGTGGATGGGAGATTGTAGATTTACTCCGGGTATCACTTCTGTGTCACTGTTAGACAGAGGCACAGTATACTAACCTCGAAAAAGGGCACAGCAAAATTCATTTAAAATGGGTGGCAAAAGCCAAACACACTCTGGCTAGGCTTGTAAATGCCCTACGGCAGATAGCCTAGTATGAACCTATGAACTTATGAACCTATTAATACTTTTATTCTACTTTCAAAAGCATAAACAGTTTGTTTCTTCTCCTAACCTCTTCCATTCAGGATTTGCAGTTAAGAGAGTCATTCAGTTTAACTTATGAAAGCATTTCAGTCGTTAACAGTTCTTCAAACTCAGTACTTTGATATAAGGTTTCAGAAACTGACATGTCTATAAAATCTTTGATCAATCTTTTCATGCAGGGGATGCCACAACAAACAGATACTCCCAACAGGAGCATACCTACATAAATGGCAATCAAGAAGTTCATTAGAATGGTACCCCACCCCCAAACCATTTCTGGAAAAAGTCCATCAGTAGGTTTGGGCCTGCTTTGGTCATGGCCGACACTTGCTGTATCACCTCAAGATGGTTGTCTATCTCATGCTGGTTGTCAGGAATGTATGAACAGCACTCTTCTTGGATTAAAGCGCACGTACCACCTCTCGCCGCTAGGGTGAAGTCAAGAGCCATGTGGTTTTGAAGCACCACAGTTCTCATAGCATTCAGTTCATCAGTTACTAATTCGAGAGCAGAAAAATTTGCATTGCTCATTACTTTGAGGAGTTTAGACAGTTTTCTCAGTTCCCAAATCAATTTCACTGCTCCATATGCTGGTAATATGCCTGCCCACGATATAACAGTATCACTCAAGTCCATATGTGTCAGTTTATCGCCCATGGAATGATGGTTTCTCCAGTCCACTTCGATTTGTCCCACTGGATTCTCAGGTTTCTTGACAGGATTCTTGGTGACCTCTCTGGCATTTTGAATTTTTCCTCGTGGCAAAACTGCAGTGTGTTGTATGGCCGGAACCAGGTAACCCAAAAAACAACTGCCGGACCAATTCTCAGGTAACCATTTGTATGCCTTTTTACCACACACAAAATAACAATCCTCTACCTTAGTAGTAACCTTGCTATTAACATATACTTGCCCTGCATGAAACATTGTCCTATCAATTATAGACGGTTGCTTAAAAAGAACATCATTATGTTGTACTTCATTAATTGTTTTATGCATCAATTCAAGAAATGAATCATAGTCTGTATTACAATAAGAACCTGCATTATTTGCTTTAGTGTAACATTTGTAAGGAACTGTCACATTGCAATTGCTCCAACCCACCTGAACAGTATCATTTTTGTAGAAACACACATTTCCCTTCTGTGGAACAGACAAGTGCAATGCTATTTTATCCTGTGATTTAACAGTTGTGGTGTCATAAATTATATTTTCCCAGGTCTCATTGACCCCTAGGGGAACTGCAGTCATTAATATTCCCTGGTATGCTGTCGGTAAAGCTGTACAGATCCAGCATTTCGAAACATTAAAAGTCTCATCATACACATATTTAATTGCTTGGTAAGTGTTAAAGTTTGGGTGCCAGTCTATGAGTAATGCATCACGTTTATTCAGTTCAGCTTGTGTGGCTGGAAAAAGGAAAGGCCACAACAAAAAGATTAGTGTCACCAGTATAGTTAACAGGATGACCATGCAATACTTCTGTGGTTGTTCTGCATTCCTGTTTGCTCTGGATTTTGTAATTTTTATTCTTGTTGTGTAACAGTAACAAGATTTTTGTCCAGTTCAAAGTTTTTCACCAGTTTGCAGTGTGTCAGGTGAATCCAAGATGATCGCTCCGCAATCTTGACTGCGGTGGGTGTTGACAGTAGCACTTGGAATGGGCCTTCCCACTTTGGTGTCGTCCAGTTCTTCTTTTTGATGACCTTCACCCAGACCCACATGCCTGGGACTACTGCTGTTTCCAATGGTCTGGTTTGTTCTTTATCTGAAACAGAATTTAACTGCAACAGATGTTTAGAATTCAACAATCTTCTCATATACTCAGCAAGTGTACAGTCAGCTTTCTGGTCTGCAGGCATGAGAGGTTTCCACTGAGGTATATAATATGCTCGTCCAAATAACATCTCAAAAGGAGTCAGTCCCTTTGCATTCGGAACAGTTCTCATGCTCAACAGTGCCAGGGACAGACAGTGCACCCAATTTCTATGTGTTTCCTCTATAAGCTTCCTTAACTTATTCTTCAATGTTCCATTGTGTCTCTCTACCAATCCTGCAGATTGAGGGTAATACGCATAATGATTTTTCAAGGAAATTCCAAAATACCTGCTCAGCTGTTGTATGGTTTGATTTACAAAATGTATGCCATTGTCACTGTAGATCCTTTTCGGTATGCCAAATCTAGGAATGATTTCTTTAACAAGGGTTTTCGCAACAGTAGCTGCATCTGGATTTTTGGTCGGAAAAGCTTCCACCTATTTGGAAAACATCTACAATGACAAGACAATACTTCTTATTTTCGCATTTGTTCAGTTCTATGAAATCCATACAGATAGTATGGAACGGGTACGGTGGTGCAGGGAAACTCCCTTGCTTGGCTTGTAACGCCCCTTGTGCATGATGTTTATTACAAACATGACATGATGAACAAAAATTTTTAGTGTAGTTTATGAATCCATATGTTGTGAACACTCGGTTCACTAACTGTACCATCCCTCCTGTTGAGACATGGCATTGCCCATGGCTCAACAAAGATGCATATCTAAACAAGTTAGATGGCAATATTGGTTTCCCCTCTTTGGAGATGTACAGTCCTTTCTCGAGAATTGCTCCTCGTTTATCCATCTCTCTTTCTCAACCTGCATAGTAAGTGTCTGCATTGTTTTTAACATTTCTAAGTCTAAAATCTCAGAAGGTTGTAATTCCTCTTTCAAAAGAAATACTTCTGAAGCTGAAGCTGCCTGCTTTGCAGCTGTATCGGCTCTTGCATTACCTTTTGAAACTCTATCCTGTTGCTTGGTATGAGCTATGCATTTATAAATAGCTACTTTCTGAGGTAACTGAATAGATTCTAAAAGATCTAAAATAAACTGTGCATAATTGATTGGTTTGCCAGTAGATGTTATCATTCCTCGATTTTTCCACTGTTGTGCAAAAACATGTACAGTAGAAAAAGCGTACTGGCTATCAGTAAAAATGTTCACACATTTACCCTTGGCTAAGGTACATGCCCGTGTTAAGGCAATCAGTTCTGCTGCCTGTGCAGATAAATTGTGTGGTAAAGATTTTGCTTCTATAATCTCAGTATCAGAAACTACTGCATATCCTACTAGGTTCTGTCCTGTGGGACCCCTTTTGCATGAGCCATCCACGTAGTATGTCACCTCAGCATCATCTAAGGGAACATCCGTAAGATCTTTTCTAGGCAGTGTCTTTTGCTCAATCTCCTGCAGGCAGTTGTGCGGTGTGCCATCTGCAGGAGTTGGAAGCAAGGTAGACGGATTCAAAGTCGTGCATCGTTCAATTGTCATATGAGGTTGGCTCAACAATATAGTCATACAGGAAAGATGCCTAGCAGGAGAAAGATATGCTACTTTTTCTTGCAGTAAAATAATCGCGACTGCATGAGGCACTCTTAATGTGAGAGGGTGGAACAACACTACTGAGGCCAAAGCCTGCACTGCCATTGCAGCTGCGACTACTGCTTGTACACAGTGGGGTAAAGACCGTGCCACTGGTTCCAGTTGTGATGAATAGTAAGCAATGGTGCGTTACTTGTCCCCATGCTGTTGTGTTAACACTGATGTCATATAACCTTGCTTACAATCTACAATTTGGAAAAATCGTTTATGATAGTTTGGTAATCCTAAAACTAATGAGGATGCTATCAACTGTTTCAATTTGCAGAAAGCAGATTCTGCTTCTGGTGTCCATTGTAATAAATCTTGTGCTGCCATAGGCTTCTTGTATATTAAGTTAGTCAGAGGTGCAGATTCCAAGGCATAGTTTGGAATCCAGCTCCGACAAAAATTGGTCGTACCCAGGAAGGACATCATTTCCTTCTTGCTAGTGGGTTTCGGTGCTTGCAAAATTGCTATTTTTCTGTCCTCATCTAATGTTCTACCCTCTTTGGATATTACATATCCTAGGTATTTAACTTTCTTTCTCCAAAGCTGCAATTTATTTTTGTTTACTTTATGTCCTTGAGTGGCTAAAAATTGTAATAACGCTATGGTATCTTCTTTGAAATCTTGCTGGGTGAGGGCTGCCAGCAGGATGTCATCAACATAAAGTAAAATCTGACTGTCTCTCAGTGGGGTAAATTCCGCCAAGTTGCCTGCCATCTCTTGTGAGAATATTGTCGGACTTTCACAATATCCCTGTGGTATTCGCGTATATGTGTACCTGGGTCTCCTTTAGATTACCGAACCGGCACTTCACCGGCACGCAGAAGACCGAGACGAAACGACCGACAGGTAAGTTGACCGAAACGGTGATTTGCCAACAGCTGAAAGACTGACAAGGGTAACGTGTGAGCCTGACTCGGTAAGTGTGCGATAGTGACGGATTTAGGAGCGGTCAGGTAAGTGTGCGATATTGTGGGATTTTGGGTTAGGGTGTGGGAAAGGTGGGTGTGCGGCAGTGTCAGAGTTAGGGTTCAGGTAAGGTAAGTGTGTGATAGTGACGGACTGTAGTTTAGGGATGGGTTAAGTGAGTTAGGTTTAGAGTGCGGGTAGGGTGAGTGTGCGATAGTGACGGGCTTTATGTTTTAGGGTGGGTTAAGTGAGTTAGGGTTAGGGTGCAGGTAGGTTAAGTGTGCGATAGTGACAGTCTTTAGGTGTAGGGGTGGGTTAAGTGAGTTAGGGTTAGGGTGCGGGTAGGGTAACTGTGCGGTAGTGTCGGACCTTAGGGTTAGGGTTTGGGTTAAGGTTAGTGGATATGTCATTGTGTGTCATGTAGTTTACGTTGTTTGTGTCGGTGTAATGGTGTTCGGTTTTGTGAGTTGTCGGTGTTGTGTGTTTTCGGTTATTTGGGGTCGGTGTTTTGTGTGTCAGTGAATTGTCGGTTCGGTAATGTAAAGTAGACCCGTGTACCTTTTCCCCTGAAATGTGAATGCAAACCAATGTTGGCTGTCAGGGTGTATTGGTATTGAAAAGAACGCATTGCTGATATCTACCACAGAAAAATATTTCTGTTAAGGTTTTAAATCATTCAACAGGGTGTGTGGATCTGGCACCGTAGGTGCCCTTGGTATTACTGCATCATTTACAACTTTTAAATCTTGGACCATACGCCATTCTCCATTTGCTTTCCTAACAGGAAATAAGGGTGAGTTACATGGTGAATCAGGAGATTCCACCAGTACTCCTTCCTTAAGTAAAGATGCTATTATAGGTTTGATTCCTACTTCTGCATCTTTTCTTAAGGGATATTGTCTCTTTTGTGATCTAAATGCTGACTTTGGCGTGATAGTAACTGGTCCTGCTGTACGAATAAGTCCTACATCTGATTTGCCTGTTGACCAGAGAGTTTCTGGTATGCTTTGTAAGGAATCTTCTTCCTCTTTTAATAAGAGTGCTAATTAGCTGTCCTCACTAGACTGCAAGTGTACAGCTGGGTGTGTCTGTGTTATCCAGTTTAACTTCTGCTTCTGTACTCCCTGTTCTGACAGTTCTAACTCTGTCTGTTTTTCCCATCTCGTGACTTTTTCTCCTAAGTCTGCCCATTTTACATTTTTGTCCTTAGTCAAGCTAACATGTGGTAATCGATTAGATTTGTAAAGTGCAAAGAATTCCTGGGGCAATGAACAGCTAACTACACTGTTCCCTTCTATGTCCCAGTACAGATAACGTAATACTAACCTGTTTGCACAGTTTCTAAACAACTCTTGCTCATATTCCTTGTCAGGTTCTGGTGTGCTACAAATAATACAGAGTACAGTGCAGTGTCTAGGGAGGGGAATTTGCTGATGGCTACGTTCATCAGCTCTTCGGTTACTGCCCCTGGACCAGTCGTAACCAAGTCCTGGCTGTACCAATAAAATGTTTCACCCTCCGATCGCACTACAAAAGTATCAATTTGTTGCTGTGCTTCCATACCCTGCATAGTTGGAACTACTGCTATACCAAATAGCTGCATAAGGTCTCTGCCCAAGAGGTTTACTGGGCATTTTGCAGAAACAACAATTTTGCTTTTCTGGGTCAATCCTGAAACAGTATCAGTTATCGCGATGTTATGGGAGAGGGGCTCTCAATACAGCTGTCCATTATCTGCTTTCACTAGTATGTAATCAGGTGACTCTGAGTTCTCTGGCAGTTTGGAGGGATGTATCAGGGTCCGTGAGGCCCCCGAGTCACACAAAAATGTGACTTCTCTCCCTTCTACCAGGAGTGTGACTTCTGGTTTTGTGTCTGCTAAATAGAGCTCCAAGCTCAATAAAGCTAAGTATAAAATTTAATTTTCTTCACTATCCGTGACTTCCTGCACTTCCTCTATTTCTTCTGCACATTCTCTACTCCTTTTATCACATTCTCATTTGTCCTTTCTCCACTATCCCCTTCTAGTGATTCCTGGCTATCATATAGTCAGTCCTCTCCCTCCTTATCTTCCGTGGTTGCCTTCTTGTTTTTCTTGCAATCCCTTGCCAAGTGTCCCTTTTTACCGCATTTAAAGCACTCCCCCCTTTTCTTTTGTCCCTCAAAGTCCTCTGATCATTGATCAGATTGTTTGTTTCCCTGGGCATTTCTCTTGCCCTTTTTCCCGGACTGTACTACATAAACTTCTGCTCCATCTTCTACAGAAAATACTTGGGCTTTCTTTTTCATTTTGCTATTAAAATGCCTTTCGGCATGCCTAGCATATTCAAGCAATGACTGTAATCTGCTTGTACGATGAGCTACCATTTGTTTTGTGATAATGCTGCTTATGGGTGGTTCCAAAATGGTGGTCGTCTGATACACACCCTCTCCTCATGGATCTCCATCCAGTAAATGGTTTATACACTTAATTTAGTGAATTCTTGACTACAAACTACATCCTGTCAAATCTAAGCCCTTGGAGAATAATCTGTTCACTGAAGCTTACATCTTTGTTGGGGGTTATCATTATAAATTTGCTTCAGTATTCTGCAACAAGGGAATAGCGATCCTACACATGGATATTAGAGGCCTGATACTCTCAGCACCACAGTTACTGACAGCTCCCTCCAGGTTCCCTTCTCAAGGATGCAGAAGGAAAACAAAAATATGGACACTCAAACCACAAAAGCCAAATTCTCTTCCATCGCAAACTCACAGGAAAAGGAGGCAAAAAGACTTAGATCTGCTAAATGCTCTCAAGATCCAATAAAAATTCAAGTGAAACAGAAAGGTGAAGGAAATCTTCCAATTGATGAGCTGAAAAGCGCACTTCACCCACTACATGCAGCAATCCAAGAGCTGTCAGAAAAAATGTCCTCTTTCGGTCTCACAATAAATAAAATAGCCGATCGCCTGGACCTAGTGGAAAATAAATCTAAAGCAAATGAAATAGAGATCGATCATCTAAAAACTGAAATCCAACTTAGAGATAAAACAATATCTGACATTCAAGCTAAGATTACAGACCTCGAGGCTAGAAGTAGAAGAAATAATTTGATCATCAGAGGTCTATCTGAAAAATATGATTCTCACCAATTAATTGACACTATCACTCAAATTTTTAATAATCTCCTCCAAGTAAATAACTCCCCTACCAAATACATCATTGAGAGAGCACACAGAGCCTTACTGAGGCAACAGGCTTCTGCTTCTCCAAGGCCCATCTACGTAAGAATGCTTAACTACCAAGATGCGCACAGAATCCTTGCAGCCTTTAAAAAATCAAATAACTTTACTTGGAACAACCAGAAAATCTATATTTCACAAGATTTACTTAATGAAATTAGAGAGAAGTGTCGCAAACTCTCCTCTTACTGCTCGGATCTCATCACCCGGAAAATAAAGTTTCAAATGAGATTTCCACACTCACTATCTTTTACTTTTAAAGAAATGAAACTGACTATGTCTAATCCGAAGGAAACGGATATAATCTTCATGAAATGTTTTGGCTCAACGCCTTCTATTTATTAACATACCTGGTGCCCTATGTCGGCAGATTTGAGCCGTCCTGATGCTCTTAGTGCTCCTTCGGGCATCAGTTTCTTTTGCATCAGGCTGACATCAGTAAATTGTTAAAATTTTTAATTCCCAGGTTTTCTTTTTTACTGTTGTCTAGTTGGGTCCTTTTATACTGCTTGCAGTTGCCCTGGGGATCATTAATCCAGGAACATTGAGGAAGATCTAGAAAGTAACTCTCCTATAACAGGAAATACCGGAAATAAACTTCCTCTCTCTGTTCGAGGAGGTTCCAACATCTTTAGCCTTGGAACTACATATTTAGCTCACCTCGCTGTTTGTATGAGCAACAGCCTCCATGAAAATGCTTTGTTTAAACAGAGGAGTGAGGTCCTTTACTTTCGAGCGCCATTTATGTATACAAAGCCTGTAGTTTTGTCTGTGCTTACTAGTAAACTGAGCTTCAAAATGCTGGTCCTGCTTTCGAACTGCTTTAACAACAGGCAATCAAACAAACAATACTGTATCTCGCTGATCTTGGGAATCAACACATGTCTCTTTTTTTTTTGTCCTGGATTAGAGCTGGTCTTTTAAACTACATGTGTTCATCCTTTCTAGTTAGGATATGGTTCTCTTCTGTTGACTTCATTAGTGCTGCTCGAATATTGTCTATCTAGTTTAGATATGTCTTTGTTTATAATAGTTAAAGGCTAAACATGATCATTAAATTACTATGAATAACTGGTATGAGTTGAAGTATTCTGGGAATTACAGTGTCTTTTTCTGCATCTCATTAGTCAGGTATAATAGAGGTGCTTTTTTTTTTTTAATTTAATACCTTGTGTCATTTCAACAATATAGTCTCCTAAAGGTTTGTATCCAAGGTTTTTAGATTTAACTGAATTCCATACTCTATGATACTCATCTTATAATATTCCATCCCCCTTAGTATACCCTTCAGCAATGGGAAGCTATGAGGATTTGGTAAGAAGGGTATTTAGATGGCTTGTGGGGGGAATCTTTTTGATGTTGTATTATAAATGTAAATATTGTTGGTATTTCTGTGCATTTCATTTCATCTACCTTTTAATTAATCTGCTATCTGTTATTGTATATAGTTCTTCTCCCATCTCAGTGGTAGGAATTATGTGGCTAGGCACGGGGATAGTCTTGAGAGAGGTATGTGCCAATACCTTATGTATTTATACTCACTACAGTTTCACTAATTACCTTTTTATTTATTTTTTTTTATCGATCCTACACTTCAGTTACCTATATATCTTCATTCAGTCTCTACTAAATAATGGTTAATTATTGGAATATTACATCTTGGAATGTTAGGGGGCTTCAAATGAAGAGTAAGAGGAATTTGGTTTTACATGTACTATATAAATCCCAAGCTGACCTGTGTCTTATACAAGAAACACATATGAAAGATGATGAATGGGGGAAGGAGACTAATAGAAAATGGATTAAAGAAATTATAACGTTGGGTAACTCAAATAACTCTAGAGGAGTTGCTATTATTATCAACAAGTCTTTTAAACCTATGATTATTGACCGTGGGATGGATCAAGAGGGTAGATGGTGTTATTTTGTATGTTTGTCCCAGGAATTAAGTAAACCTACCCTACTTCTGAATGTGTACAGCCCTTGTACGGGTCAACAAGACTTTATTATGGAGATATACAACCTTCTTCTTAAATTCCCGAACCATATGTTTATTTTGGGGGGTGATTGGAACATGGTTATTGACCCTAATATAGATAGATCGGGTAAACCATCAAGTGTGAACCTACAGGATTCTCTAGTCTTAAAAGAGCTGATCGTTGACTTTGATCTAACTGATCCCGTCTCATTTGAATGTGCCCCAGGGAATAATAACTGCTTTACTTACTACTCAAAATGTCACCATTCTTGGTCACGTATAGACTTCTTCCTGATATCCAACTTTCTTACTAATGAACGAGTCAAATTTGGAACAGAACCTAGATTTTTATCTGACCACTCTAAAATAATCCTGGAGATAGACTTTAATGATAACCCATCCCCTGTTTATAAAAATTATAATTGGACACTGAATAGTAATTTACTCAAAGAACAATCAAAGGAGGAAATTGTCTATACTTTTAAAGAACTCTTCTCCCCCTCGCGAGATAGGGACATTCCTTTCGATGTTCGATGGGCTGCTTGTAAAACAGTATTGAGAGGGATTCTCATTAAGAAAGCTACTTATTTTAAAAAACTCAACAAAACTCGGGAGGAGGAATTAAGATTTGAAATAAAGACCCTGGATGATAAGCTTCTAGAGAGTTTCTCCCCTGAGTTAGAAAAACAGTTATGTATTAAACAAAAATATCTGCTGGAAATCCAACATTCCAATTTTTCACTTCTGGAACTCAGATATATTGCCAAATATTCTGAATCCTTACAAACACCATCCAAAGCTCTTGCTAGGCGGATAAATTGTTCGCCCAAAACCCCAACAATTACACTTATAAGACATGGTAATACTCTTTATAACTCAAATACACTAATCATTCAACTATTTCATCAAACCTATAGAGAGTTGTATGCTTCTAATATCTCATCATCTTCCCAAAGTGAAATGAGGGAATTTCTATCCATCCTTTCTTTCCCTCAACTATCCAAAACTCAGGAAACTGACCTCTCAACTCCAATTAAGATTTCAGAGATCCACGTGGCCATTGACAGTCTTAAACTAGGCAAAGACCCAGGCCCTGATGGGTTTACCTTTGAGTTCTATAAATCTTTTAAAACTAATTTGGCCCCCCGTCTTACTTCAACTTTACCAGCATATTATACTAATTGGAATCTCTGACAAGTATATTAATCACTCGAAAACTATTTTTATTCCTAAGAATTCCCTAGACACCTCTAATCTAAACAACTACAGACCAATCTCTATCATGAATGTGGATATGAAAATCATTGCTACTATCATGGCAAATAGACTTAAACAGATGATGAAAACTTTAATCTCCCCAGAACAGTCTGGATTCACACCTGACAGACATACTTGGGATAACTCTCTAACTCTAGAGTCTATGTTAAATATTACTAGAAGGGAAGGAAACCCTATCTATGCCTGGGTAATAGATGCTAGCAAAGCCTTTGATAGGGTCAATTGGGACTTCCTATTCTTGGTATTATCATTTTTTAACATTCCCTCTGATTTTATCAAGACTATTAAAACTCTATATCACAGCGCATACACAAGGCTATATATTAATGGTCAATACTCTCAACCCATAAAAATTGCAAATGGTACCAGGCAGTGGTGTCCTCTCTCTCCTCTTTTATTTAACCTATATCTTGAACCCCCCTTTCTACTTCTATCTCAACAAACACATCATTCTATCACTATATTTTATAAAACCAAGATTAGCCTGACTGCTTTTGCCGATGACTTGAATCTTTACTTTGAACATCCAACGTCTGACATGAGAAAACTAGAAAGATCCTTGAACTCCATTGCTAATATAGCAGGATATCAAATTACAAAAATAAATCCTTTATCTTCCCGATCAACCCCCGCGCTCATAGAAACTATCTATTCCCTGATACGACCTGCCGTGTAGAGTACTCCATTAAATATTTAGGAATTTGCTATGACCACACTTCTACGTCTATTCTTCAATCCAATTTATTTTGTTTATGGTCCTCTGTCTCCCGGGATATCTTAAGATGGCAAAAACTGAACCTTCCTATGCTTGCTAAAACTTCTATCATCAAAATGAACGTCTTTCCTAAACTTCTTTACCTATTAAATTCCTCGCTATCTTCCTCCCCCTCCTCGTTTTTTAACAAAATTCATAAAGCTTTTGCCAAATTTATATGACATCCTAAATCTGTTAGAGTCTCCTATCAAAGGCTTACTTTACCGAAAAAAATGGGGGGTTTGGCTATGCCCAATCTTCTCTTATATTATAAAATCATTCAAGCAAACAGAATTTACACAATTGCTAATTATCAACCAAATCCCTCTAATTGGTCTCCTTTATGGGTTAAACTATGGTATAATTACTCCTACGCCAATACTCTTAACCCTAAAGCATTACCTTTTGTGGATAAATCTTATCTTAAAAAATGAAAACTACACCCTATCCTGAAGGGACTAATAAAAACCTTTCAAGATCTATTCTGAGACATTAAACTAGGGAATGCCCTTCTCCTATTTCAGCCGTTCCATCTTAATCCTAATATAACCTTGTGTAATAAAATGATTAAGCTGGATAATCTTCCTTTAATCAAAAACCTTACCTTATGGGATATACAGAAACATAACCCTCTATCCTTAACTGATTTACGAACGGCCTTAGGTCTTCCTAAAAATATGTCTCTATTTTGAGACAAATTAGAGAAATAACCCAGTCCGTTATTAATAAATTCCCAAGTACAGATGAGGAACAGAATCGAGTAAACTCCTTACTTCAAGTTTTATCATACAAGAAAAACATGACCTCATTAGCCTATAAAGCTTTTTCTAACTTCATCAATCAAGGGAAAATAGTTTTTGCGGAATACTGGGATTTCCAGGGTATTGACCTCACGAGGAATCCGAAGTACCAGGCCATTAAACATACTCTTATGTTCTCACCTTATAAAAAACTTCTGTATACACAATTCATGATTGTAAATAACTTATACCTTACCCCTGTCCATTTAAACAAATTTGATCCTAATCATTCTACCGCTTGTGCCTGTTGCTCTTACCCACATGCTGATATTATACATATTATGTGGTTTTGTAAATACGCCCACAACATCTGGTGCTCACATAAAGTCCGCCTAGAGAAAATGGGATACCATAAATCCACACTCTCATGGGAAATGGCCCTTCTACATATTATTGATACTCACTTGCCCAAAATTAAACTACATGCTCTGATTATTATCTGTCTCCTGATTAAATTCTATATATCTAAACATTGGCTGGATCGTACTAAACTTAGGTGGAAAGATTTTAAGGCAATAGCTATCCAGTACATAAGATCCCATAAATTGCTAATAATTAATCCTCACAAGCGGATCTACTTTCAGAAATTGTGGGACTTTATCTTTTTACTCTTATCAGATGACTAGTAATCTCTCTAATTACTCACTTTCTCCCCCTAATACCCGTAAATATGAAGTTATGAACAGTGTAGGTGAATCTGTAGTATATCTAGTACTTTTTCTTCTTTTTATTTGGTTTCTTTATGGACATGATTTATCTGACTCTCAAAAGTTTGGCACATTGTATATTAGTTTAGTTGCATTTGTACCTCCTATATTTTCTCTATGGGATTTTTACATTCAAATGTTGTATATTTTCTTGTATACGTTGACTGATTTTGATATGAATAAATAAAACTGTGTTTTTAAAAAAAAAATGCTGCTTATGGGTGCAATACTGCCTTTTAAAAATGCATTTTTTAGCTGCTGCTCATATGGGGAATCATGTGTTTCATCTTCAAAAACCTGCATTCCACAATGGTTATTAAAACACTCTAACAATCTGGCATAATATCTGTCAACAGTTTCACCTTCTTGTTGGCTGCATTGATTAATGCAAGTCCAGTCTGCCCTAGGCTTCCATTTCTCAGAGATTCAGTCTTTAAGACTTTTCACTCTGTTGTCTAGCTCTGCGCTGCTATGTGGGAGTGGTTTATGTTCTGCGTCACGGGGATTCCATTTGCCACTGATCATGTGCCAATCTGGTCCCACAGTTTGTCTGACTACTTTTTCTACTTCTTCTTCATTTAGGTTATAACTTAACCTCATGCCCTGTAAGTCTTCTAAGAATTTTCTAAAATTAACTTTTGGATGGGGAATTCCCTCAGTGGCTTTCTGGATATCTTCCGGTGTCCACGGTCTGTACACTAGGAGAGTTGGGTCCTGTCCTTCTTGTCCTGCCTGAGGATTAGGTACTTCTATGAGTGGGCATATCTCTTCTTCACTCGTATATCATGAATTTCTACCCATTTGATATAACTCAATGTCCCCTTTTGAGTTTCCTGCCCGTATTCGAGACCTGGTCTCAACGGGATCTCTAACAAACAGTGTTGCTTTTGTAGTGTCTCTATTTACGGTGATAGCAGGATATCGCAGGGGTGGACTTAACTTGTTCACTTGCCTCATATTCTGGTAAGGGGGGTGGAGGGGCTGATGCTATTACTAAGTTATTGTCCTCTTTATCTAAAAACATTGCTTTTGAATTATTACTCTTTTGTTCCCTATGGTTTGCTTCCTCAATCCACCTGTGTGCCTGAGGAATTCCTAATTTACGTTGCTTTTTTACCCGACCTCTGGAATCAGCTTTAAGTTGTTTGACAAGTTTAACAAGTGAGGATTTTTCTAATTTACCATCAAATTCATACTTATTAACCCATTTTGAGTAGTATTTAATATTATCGGCATGTTGTGATTGCATATATTTCACGTCTTCGGTTAACAGCGGATTTTGGGATCTTTTTGTGCACTTATTTCCCATTTTGTTCTAACCTTTAGAATGTTACGTAACCCTGCTTATCTTTTACGTGGTACCACAGGGTTTTTTACAGTCTCTCCAGAATGACTGCCTAGCTATTCTGTTTCCCTGATCTATGACAAGACAGCAATCTTTTTGTCCCTGATCTGTACAAAACAAATCTCCTGACAAAACAATGCTAATCAAGTCCCTGATCTAAAACAGAAAAAGAGAAGGTAAATTCACCTTACCTGAGCCTCCGTGATTGATCACCTGGTTCGAGGTAAACCCATCCTTCAGTCACAGATCAGAAAGTGGCTGGCCTCTTTTGTATGACAATTCAGTTGGAGGGCTTTTCAGATAAGAAGAACCAATGTGGTTTCTTCCCCGTACGGTTTCAAGCCACCTGGCATGTCTGATCCGAGGTGAAGTGAAGGTTTCCGGTCCGAAGGACCAATCTGTCAAAGGAAAAAACTTCAAAGACCAATACACGCAAGGTTCAGGTTAAGGCACTTTTAATTCTTGCAGCAAGGAGACAAAAACATGCAGAAATACAGATTTTGTCTCATTAGTAACAGGAAGTGAAGCCATTCTTATACTGTTTTACAAGACATTGCCTTCTAAAGCTGACGTAATCAAATACAAGCCTACAATATTGTTTTTCACAGTAGATATTGTTCTTAATTTTCTGCTGACATGACATTACATTACTAGATTTGTGAGAAACTTTTTAAAAAATAACATGGCCTTGGAGACCACTAGCCAGTTACAATTACTTCTACAGTGCTGTGTTACATTTCAAGGTACTCTGCTAATTCAAGCACAAAGCAAACACAGATTATAGTTCATATTCTTCAAGCAGTCTTTGTTCTACTTATCTGTCCTTCCTGCAGCTGTGTATGTTCTCATAGCACAAACAGAGCTAATTGTCTAAGTTTAATAACATTATAGAAATGGTATTGTTCTATTCATTATGTTCCTAACCAAGCAGAAAATCATCTGCTTCTCAGTAAATTTCCAAAGGCATAAGCAAGATTTCAGCTGTGCTGACAAAATACAACATCAAAAAGCATTCACAGTTTATATGGATTTATGCAGTATGAAATAGAATAAATGTGTTAACCCTTTTGAGCTTTTAAAAGCACTAATATACACATTAATACATATTTTTCTAACAGCCTACCTCCTAATCTCCTTATTTACTTATATTCGCTGTCTGCCTACATTCTAATCTCCATATTTACTTATATTCGCTGTCTGCCAAACTCCTAATCTCCTTATTTTACTTATATTAGCTGTCTGCCTACCTTGTAATCTCCTTATTTACTTATATTCGCTATCTGCCTAGCTCCTAATCTCCTTATTTACTTATATTCGCTGTCTGCCGACCTCCTAATCTCCTTATTTACTTATATTCGCTGTCTGCCTACCTCCTAATCTCCTTATTTACTTATAATCACTGTCTGCCTCCCTCCTAATCTCCTTATTTACTTATATTCGCTGTCTGTCTACCTGTTAATCTCCTTATTTACTTATATTCACTGTCTGCCTACCTCCTAATCTCCTTATTTACTTATATTTGCTGTCTGCCTATATTCTAATCTCCTTATTTAATTATATTCAATGTCTGCATACATCCTAATCTCCTTATTTACTTATATTCGCTGTCTACCTACCTCCTAATCTCCTTATTTACTTATATTCGCTGTTTGCCTAACTCCTAATTTCCTTATTTACCTATATTCGCTGTCTGCTTATCTCCTAATCTCCTTATTTAATTATATTCGCTGTCTGCCTACCTCCTAATCTCCTTATTTACTTATATTCGCTGTCTGCCTACCTCCTAATCTCATTATTTACTTATATTCGCTGTCTGCCTACCTCCTAATCTCCTTATTTACTTATATTCGCTGTCTGCCTACCTCCTAATCTCCATATTTACTTATATTCGCTGTCTGCCTACCTCCTAATCTCCTTATTTACTTATATTCGCTGTCTGCCTACCTCCTAATCTCCATATTTACTTATATTCGCTGTCTGCCTACCTCCTAATCTCCTTATTTACTTATATTCGCTGTCTGTCTACCTGCTAATCTCCTTATTTACTTATATTCGCTGTCTGTTTACCTCCTAATCTCCTTATTTACTGATATTCGCTGTCTGCCTACCTCCTAATCTCCTTATTTACTTATATTCGCTGTCTGTCTACCTGCTAATCTCCTTATTTACTTATATTCGCTGTCTGCCTACCTCCTAATCTCCTTATTTACTTATATTCGCTGTCTGCCTACCTCCTAAACTCCTTATTTACTTATATTCGCTGTCTGTCTACCTGCTAATCTCCTTATTTACTTATATTCGCTGTCTGCCTACCTCCTAATCTCCTTATTTACTGATATTCGCTGTCTGCCTACCTCCTAATCTCCTTATTTACTTATATTCGCTGTCTGCCTACCTCCTAAACTCCTTACTTACTTATATTTACTGTCTGCCTCCTTCCTAATCTCCTTATTTACCTATATTCGCTCTCTGTCTACCTCCTAATCTACTTATTTACTTATATTCGCTGTCTGCCTACCTCCTATTCTCCTTATTTAATTATATTCGCTGTATGCCTCCCTCCTAATCTACTTATTTACTTATATTTGCTGTCTGTCTAGGTTAAACTATTTGGGCCATCTAAAATCCACTCTTCCAATTTTCCCTTAGAACTACCTTCCTCGAGCTGTACTGCTGATCTAACCAGCATATCCTATAACTGAAAAGTTCATCTCTACTTGATTCCCAAGTAGACTATTCTCTATCTGTAAAGCCTAGCACTTACTCCTACAGTACTTGCACCTTGATAAAGCACTCTTATTATAGATAGTACCCCACCAGCCTAAAACCCACTTCCCCCGGAGTCCTTTGAAAGTCTCTTTATCTACTACTTCTAGTATGTCGAGGGATCAGTTGCTAGTGTCCTCTCCAGCTCAACTGGTGAACCTGGGAATATTGAGGCAATGTTACAATTGCCTCATGTACAATCCTCTCCTTCTCCCACAAAACACAAATACATGCGAGAGATGCAACTATACGGCCAAACTGGAGGCTGAGCTCTCTCAACATAGGACTGGCAAGACCAGACAGGAGGAGAAGGTAACCACACACAATACATACCCAGTCACACATGGTACCATCACAACTTCAAATCATACACATACTCACACAAAGACATACTCGGAGGCTCTGATCAAAAATTTACCAAAACAGCAGAGGCCACCAAAGCAGACACCCAAACTACCACCACCTCACGACCCAACACATGCAACACATAGACCACACAGTCAGAGTGTCAAACAGTCACAGCCCTTAAGGCCAAACAAAATGCCAGACACACTTGTCATTGGTGATTCCATAGTCAGACACACTGACGTCCCGCTCACCAGACTGAGTAAAGAGAAGGTCACAGTAAGCTGCCTGTCGGGCGCTAGAATCTGCCACATAACGCAAGCACTCAGGTCTCTCAACAGCAGGTACAAGTATGACTCAGTCATTGTCCATGCTGGTGTCAACGACCTGAGACGTACCTCCTTGGACTACATGAAAAGGGACATCGAGGAGCTCTTTGATTATGTAGCCCAGGCAGGTATGACCCTGACCTTGAGCAGTATCCTACCTTCACCTAGAATGATGCCACAATACAGTGATAAGATGATCAGCTTTAATAATTGGCTTAAATTCTGGTGTCATTCAAAGGGGATCCAATGTCTGTCTACCTGGGATAACATGCTGGACAAGCCACGCTGCTTCGCAAGGGATGGCTTGCACCTGTCACCCCTGGGCTTCCGGATATTGGCAAAGGCTCTTGCCACCCCCATAGTGCCTTTTTTAGGCAAGGCTCAAATTCTAAACCTACCACCCTAGAACACCAAAAGGAAAAAACTAAGGGTAATGCTGCTCAATGCCAGAAGTCTCAATCTCAAGATGCACGCACTCAAGGCCCTTCTCAATATGGAGAACATCGATGTCTGTGCTGTGACAGACACCTGGTTCAAGGCTCCTGAGAGCACCCCAGCACTAACAGGTTTCACCTCATATCATGCGTTCCGGCCCCAAAATCCGGACAACACCAAGAAAGGAGGGGGGGTGTCCATATTCATAAAGGACACCCACACCTCAAGGTTGGTGGCAACGCATGATGCATCGGAGACCATCCAGGTGCAATTAACCATAGGCAAGACTGCTCTGCAATTTGTAGCATGTTACAGGCCACCCTCTCAAACTCAGGAACCTCACATGGCCTTCCTGAAAACATTGGAGGGATAAATGTATCTCCAAACACCATCATACTAGGTGACTTCAACTACCCTAATATAGACTGGGAACACTACTCAAGCCCGAACACTGTAACCCAAAGATTCCTGGAGTTCATAAACTCAAATGCCATGGAACAACTAGTCACCATCCCCACAAGAGGAGAAAACATACTTGATCTCATCATCACGAACATGGGATCAAAATGTTCAACACCGAAGTATACCCCTCACTGGTGAGATCAGATCATAAACTAATCTCGCTGGAGGTCCTCATCCCGCCCCACCTGAAACAAAAAAGACCACAGTGAAAAACTTCTCAAAAGCCGATTTCACACTTCTAAAAACTAGTGTGGTCTCCTTTAAGGCCCCTGAGCCAGTGGTAAACATTACTCAAACCGCTGAATCACTTACAAATGCCTTCTACCAGCACCTACAGGACTGCATGGATCAGGCAATCCCAAACAAAACTAAGACTCTCTGTACCAAAGGCAAGCGTCCAGTCTGGTGGACCCCAGCCATAAACAAGCTCTACAACAAAAGGAGGAAGCTACTACAAGATAGAGCAAAATCCTTGAAAGGTAAGACACCTTTGATCATTATAAGTAAAAACTAAGAGCTCTCATAAAATCATCCAAGGCAAATTTTGAGAGAAAAATCGCCAAGGACTCTAAAGAGAATCATAAGGCCTTCTTTAGCTATGTTAGAAACCTAGGAGGAAACTCCCAGATATGCTCAGAATTAGTTCAAAATGATGTGAAAATTACTGAACCTACACACATTGCCAACATACTGGCTGACAGGTTCAGTGCAAACTTCTCCCCTCCCCCCCAAAAGGAGAGATATCTATTCCAGAGGATTGTAGCCCCCCAAATATCTCCAACACCCAGGTGAGAACTGCCCTCACTAAGGCAAAAAACACAGCATCCATGGGACCGAACGGTGTCCCCGGCTGTGTGCTTCACGAACTCAACGAGGAATTAAACCCACAGTTAGGACAGCTGTTTAATCTTAGCCTCACCTCAGGATACGCACCCAAGGAGTGGCGCACGGCGACTGTGGTCCCACTTCATAAGGGCGGTGCCTCCACAGACCCTGGAAATTACCGCCCCATTAGCTTGACAAGCCTTATCTGCAAAGCCATGGAGAGGATCATAATGGAACTCATAAATAAAGACATAGGGAACTTGCAGACTTTGGATCCAACCCAGTTTGGCTTTGTCAAAGGCAGATCCTGCCTCTTAAACTTGGTTGACTTTTTCGAGACAGTCACCAAGGCCATTGATGAGGGAAAGGCAGTCCATACAGCCTACCTCGACCTGGCAAAGGCCTTGACGCAATACCCCACTCAGGTATCATCAAAAACTCATCAGCTTGAATGTAAACCCATACATCACAAGATGGGTTGCAAACTGGCTAAGTGACAGAACCCACAGGGTCAGAGTTGCTGGAGCCATGTCAGACTCAAAGCCTGTCACAAGTGGTGTCCCACAGGGCTCAGTCCTGGGTCCACTCTTGTTCGGCATCTACTTTTCTGAAGTACAAGCAAACACAGGAGGGTTATGGCTGACAAAGTTTGCAGATGACTGCAAACTGGCCAT
>NC_056746.1:1342915299-1342920299 GCF_019279795.1 Protopterus annectens
ATAATACTAAAATGTCTGACTATAAACATAATTACTTTACCTACTTCTCTAGCTGTCACAAATCATGGTCCCGTATTGATTATTTTCTAATTTCAGACTACTTCAACACCAGAATAATCAAGTTCTCAACAGAACCCCGTTTCCTATCGGACCACTCAAGGATAACGCTAGAAATAAATTTAACACAGAATCCAATTAATATAACTCCCACTTGGTCCTTGAACCCAAATCTCCTACAAGACAAATCCTTAATCAGTGAGATTAAGCTAGTTTTAAAAGATCTTTTTAGTACCCAACAAGATGAAAGTATTGTCTTCGATATCAGATGGGCCGCAGCTAAAGCTGTACTCAGAGGAATTTTTATTAAGAAAGCGAGCTTTCTTAAGAAAAAACGTGCTAAAAGGCTAACTGAACTACATCAGGATATTACTAATTTAGATAAGAAGCTAATTGATAACTACTCTGAAAACACAGAAAAGGAACTAATTGCAAAACAAAAAGAGCTGTCTGAATTTCACCAATCCAATCTATCTATATGGGAATATAGATGTATAGCTAAATACTCAGAATATATACAAACCCCCTCTAAATCATTAGCTAGCTTAATCTTTAATGCCCCTAGATCTCCCAGAATTTCTTGCCTTCAGTGCAACAACCAATTATATAGATCTGATGAAAATATTATTCAACTCTTCTATCAGATATATTCTCAAACTTACAATAACAATAATTTTATGACTACCAAAGAAGAGATGAAAACATTTTTAAAAGAGATTACCTTCCCATCAGTTACCGAAGCACAAAGAAACTTACTAGCATCCCAGATTACGACAAAGGAAATCCTAGAAGCTATTGATAATTTGAAACTAGGGAAGGCTCCAGGACCAGATGGTTTTTCCCCCGAATTCTATAAGGCATTTAAAGTAACTCTAGCCCCTATTCTTTTAGAACTATTTAAATCCTTGATCAGCCATGGTATCAAAGACCCATACATTAATTCTTCTAGAACTATCCTGATCCCCAAAAATACATTAGACACTACAAACCCCAGTAATTACAGACCGATATCACTTATGAATGTGGACATTAAGATCCTCTCCTCCATTCTAGCTAATAGACTGAAGAAAGTAATGGAGGGTTTAATCTCCCCTGAGAAGGCTGGTTTTGTGAGAAATAGACACACATGGGATAACACCATAACACTAGAATCTATAATAAAAATAACTAAACAAGATCCTAACCCCAGATACGCTTTGATTCTGGATGCCTGCAAAGCTTTTGACAGAGTGAACTGGAACTTTTTGTTTCTAGCTCTCGAGAAATTTGGTCTTCCACCTGAATTTATAAACCTTATTAAGACTTTATATAATAGTTCAAAGACCCACCTATACATAAACAAGAAACTCTCAAATCCGATTAAAATCACTAATGGAACCAGGCAGGGCTGCCCCTTATCCCCACTATTGTTCAATCTATACTTAGAAGTTTTGCTCTTGTTCATATCACAGAAATCTTACCATGCTATTCCTAGAATCTGTAACTCTAATATTAGATTTACTGCCTTTGCAGATGACCTGAATCTGTACTTTATGTATCCCCTAACTGACGCCATGAAGTTGGTTAACTCTCTAGATGCCTTTGAAGCAATCTCAGACTTTAAGATCAATGTCAATAAATCTAGTATTTTTCAAATTAATCCCTTAGCACACAAGCCCCATCTTTTCCCGGTTTTACCTATCCATACCAGTCATTCCCTAAACTATTTAGGTGTCTCTTATGACCTTTCATATTCATCTGTTCTGCAAGCTAACCTAAATAGAATATGGTCCACTATCTCACAGGATATGAAAAGATGGCAAACATTAAAACTTTCTACACTTTCAAAAATCTCTATTGTCAAAATGAATATTCTGCCAAAAATTCTATATCAATATAACTCATCCCTATCCCCGGTTGCAACTACCTTTATCAAGAAAATACAGAATGAAATTGCAAAATTTGTATGGTACCCAAAGTCAGTGAGAATGTCTTATTACAAACTTACAGTTCCTAAATCAAGAGGGGGCATGGCGATGCCCAATCTCATTCTATATTACAGAATTATTCATGCTAATAGGCTTTTAGCAATTGCTAATTATACTCCTGGTTCCATCCCGTGGACTCCCTTATGGATTAAAATTTGGTATAACCACACTCTTAATAACAACATTAATCCCAGAGCTTTACCTTTTTTGACGAAAACTTCAACTAGAGGAGCTAAATTACATAACTTATTAAGAAGTTTAATTGACAATTTTCAGGAACTATTCAATTCTTTAGGATTGGGTAGCGCTTTCTTACTACTTCAGCCCCTCCACCTCAACCCTAATATTAAATTAGGAGGACAGATGGTTAACTTGAATAAACTTCCCTTAATTAAAGATCTTACGGTGTGGGATTTTTGTAAGCTTAAACATCTCTCATTGACAGAACTTAGAGAAACACTTTCTCTGTCTAAAGCTTATACCACCACTTTGAGACAATTAAAGGAACTCACCTCAACTTTCTTAATAAATCAACATAACGTAGATATGGAAGTTAATATAATTAGACAGCTTCTACTAAGTTTAGATTCCAAGAAACATATGATTTCTATTGCATACAAAGCATTTTCTGTATATTTATATAGAAAAGAACTTATTTTTGCTGACTTTTGGAATAAACAAGATATTACAATATCCCCGCAACAAAAATTGGATTCGATAAAACTCACACTTAAACACTCCCCTTTTAAGAAGTTCACGCTTACTCAATTTATGATTATTAATAATTTATATTATACCCCAACTCATTTAAATAAATTTAACTCATCTGTATCCACTGTTTGCCCCTGCTGTTCACACCCACGTGTCGACATTATCCATATTTTATGGTTTTGTAAATATGCCCAAAACCTATGGTGTTCTCTTAAGGTCAGACTAAGTAAAATGGGTTACCATAAGTCAACATTATCTTGGGAAATGGCCTTACTACATATTACTAATATAAGTTTGTCACCCTTACGACTTAGGTTACTGATTAATGTCTGTCTTCTAATTAAGTTCTATATTACCAAACACTGGATGGATCGCTCAAAGCTATCTTGGATTAGTTTTAGGAATATGGCAATTACTTATATTACCTCCCAGAAATTGATTACCATGAGCCCGCGTAAAAGATTTGAAAACCAGAGTCTATGGAATTCTCTTTTTTTACTCCTCGCTGAAATTTGATTGTTGGGAATCCAAATATATGATTTATATATAAAGAGAGATCTCCTTATTGTATAAACTCTACTGAGGGTCAGAGATGGGTAGGATTTACCAATTTAAAACATTGGCACTTTGTATATATTGTGTATATAGTTTGTGTATGACAATAGGCTTAAATGATATCTTATCCTTTGTATCTCGTTTTAATGTTCTAATGCTTATGTATCGCTGATATGGTGTAACCACTGACTTCTGTTGTTGCATATAAAACTGAAATAAAGAATTTAAAAAAAAAAAAAAGAATATCTTGAATCTGTGGTTATGCATTTCCGGTACGTCACGTTAAGTGTTATGGTGCTTGACATTGCAGGTGAGTGAGTGTTTGTGTGTGTTTTTGTACATTGTGTGTGTGGGTACGAGTGGGGAGGTGTAAGCATGAGTGTTGGATTTTTTGGTGTTTGTGCATGTGTGATGTGTATTTGTGTGTGAGTGAGTGGAGGATGGGGAGTTTTTTCCCTTTTTTTTTTTTTTTTTTTTTTTATGTTATGTGCGACCTCAGAGTTGGTATATATAAGTAGGGTGGGTGTGGGTGGTAGGGTTGTGTGGTTTGTGTGCTGTGGGTGGAATGGTGTGTGTGTTATGTAGTGTATGATGTATGCATGTTCGTGATTGTGTGATTCGGGATTGTGAATGGTTCGACTATATATATATATATATATATATATATATATATATATACACACACACACATGCACACACACACAAACACACACACACACACACACACACACACACACACACACACACACACACACACACACACACACACACACACACACACACACACACATACACACACACACATATATATATATAAAATATGTGTGTGTATGTATGTATGTATATATATATATATATATACATATATATATATATTATATATATATAATATGTGTGTGGGTATGTATATATATATATATATATATATATATATATATATGTATACATACACACAGATATGTAGATATATGGGTATTGTAGGTTTCATCTAAGACTCATTTTAATTATTTGCAAGAAAAGTAATCTAAAACACATTTACTGTAATCACATTTGAGAGAACAATGTAGTAGCTTTAGAGAGTTACTGCTGGTGTAGTTTAGGGTGTTAGGATAGTAGCAATTAGAATGCAAATTAGTTTAGTGAACCCTTTGCACCTTGTTAATGCTCATCTATATGTTGTGCCCCATGCCTACAAGGCTGTGTTTGTCCATAAATAGTGACTCCCCATCAACCGGTTTTACAAAGGTTACCACAAAGTATACACTGTGTGTAGTTTGAGCACACTTTCTGAATTCAGGAACAACCTCACCACAATGCTTGCATCGTCTATTCACTGAGAAAGGTTACACTAAATGCACAATAGTGTACACTTTGTAGTAGCCTTTATCGTAATGTGGTGTTTTCTGTTTTCTCTGTGGTTGTGAAGTTGGGGATTCAGTATATGTAATTTAGAAGGATACGGGGGGTGCAGGGGGATTGCTGCAAGAAAAATAAAATGTATGGAATGCTATTTCGTGTATATGATCTTATGAATTTTCAGATGAAATATAACTTGTTTATATGTGATTGCATAACGTTTCTTAGATTAAATGTAACATACCCATATGTAAATATGCAAGCACACACGCGCATGCGTGCAAACACACACACACACACACACACACACACACACACACACACACACACACACACACACACACAGACACACGT
>NC_056746.1:1342925299-1343020299 GCF_019279795.1 Protopterus annectens
TATAAAAAGGAGGGAGAAGAAAAATAAGAAAAGTTTTGTGGGCTATAGATATAGGTTAATCTGGAACCTTTTATATGTACTTAATTTTACTATATTGTAATGAGCTAGGCCAGAATAATATTAAACGTTTGTTTCCATAATTTCCTGCGTTTGATGTTTTTATTCCCCTTGTCAATTAAAATCTTTTGGGCTAAGAGATGCTTAGTTGACATTAATCTAAAATTCTCCCAGGAAATGTTAGTTAGGTTTAGCCAATTGGTTGCTATATAGAGTTTTATTAGGAGAAAAAGATTAATCATAGTAAGTGTTTGAGTTTTAGAGATATTATTTGGTATGATATGTAGGAGAGTAAATTCCCAGGTGAGTGTGGATGATTGATAGCCCATTTTTTGTAACTGAAATTTAAGGGAGTTCCAAAGTTTAAATACACACTTACAGCTCCAGAATAGATGGAGTATATTGGCCGATAGAGTTTTGCAGTGTGGACAAAGAGGGGATTTCTTAGAATTAAATTTATGTAAAATAACAGGAGTGAAATAGATTTTTTTTTAAGTTTCTTTAAAATTTGTTTGACTTTCAGTTGCCATGCAGGTCGCAATAAGTTGTATTGTTTGATTTTTTTTTTTTGCTTTTTTACGTGCGACTATAGACAACATGTTATATTTTTATTTCCACTGGAGAGCTTCCTCCACTATTTTTGTATAGTAGATGTCATAGGATGACTGCCATTAATAATTGAGAATTCCAGGATGGAGGGAGAGTAAACACTGTTATTGCAGAAAGTTTGGAGAGAGAGAATTAGATCAAAATGAAATCCTATTTACAGAGTTGGAGAGCAGAAGACTGGATACAGTAGTATCAGAGAATTTAATGAAAGAAATGCACAACATAAAGAAAATATATGATAAAAAATGAACTGGCAGTGAAATTACAAGTGTGAGTTTTACTTGATATGCACTATGGAAAATGTCAACATTTTTAAGTAATATAAAAGTTAAAATGGAAAAGAACAACTTCTAGCTGTTAAGGACAAATAAAAGCTTGCTTCTTTTGTAGGGGTGAAAATCATTTTTTTTTCTGTAATGCACAGAAATTAGATGAGGACAATATGTTAAGCAAGGCAAAACTGCTAGAAACTGTTGACCATTTTGCAGAAAACGTAATGGTTCTGGCCAGGTTTGGTTTGAATTTCTAGTCCTAGAAAAGAAAGGGTATGTAAAGGAGAAACTGAGTTGGCGGAAACTCAATATGTTGAGAACAATATTCAGGAAGAAACTGAAATGGCTGATGAAAGTGAGGAAGAAAGTACATGAAATTTGCCACAATGTGAAGACAAAGAGTAAAGGGAGGTCTAGTGGCAGAAGAGATCGGACACAAACATAAAATAAGTAGCTGAGTTAGTGAGGGAGGTAGATGGAGGTAGAAGGATAGAAATAGGGGAAGAACACAAGCTGAAAGAAGTGAATGTTATTGGACGAAGAATGAAAAGGGGAAATTTAAATAAGAATAACGGGAAAAGTGCAGGAAAAAGGGAAAGGGATGACGTATTTTTGGACTAAATTTGAACAGTATAAAAAAATGAAATGAGGGCTTTATTGGTTTTTAAATTGTTCAAGAAGAAAAAAAATTGATGTTTTATACTTTCTGGATACAAGATCTGTTAAAAAGGAAAATTGAGAAAAACTTGAAGCTGTCTGAGGAAAAATATAAAAATGGTCAGTAGGAAATGAAATGGCTTTCAGTTAATGGTGTTAATGGGGGGGAAATAAATAAAAATATTGGATGCAACAATTTTGTTACCAGAAATGGTGATGTAAATGACTTGAGAAAAAAATGGAAATTTTGTGAGGGTGATAATAATATCAATGTATACAAACATGTTAGAAATAAAAATATTTTAAGACTTAGAAAAATTATGTGATGTTAAACATGAATAGTAATGATCAGGGATTTTAAATGTAAGGTAAGAACAGAAAAAGGAAAAATGAGGCAAGATATAAAGGTTATAAAAACTGATATAATGTGTAAATTTTAAAAATGGGAAAGTAGAGAGTAGCTGCACAAAAGGAAAATTATTTTTTAAACAGAATATGTTATGTTATTGTTTTTCAATAAACATCTTTATTAAATTATCACATATGACATAAGCAATCTTACATTTATATAAATGAAAAACAAACAAGACTGATACCACTGTATCAAAAGTAATCAAATAATGCTTTTTCTTTTGTGTGTGCCACAATACAAGTGTCCAGAATTTTCTAATTCAAGTATTCTGACTTGCAAATTGTGTTTATCTCCAAGATTGCAGAACAAAAGAGAATGCAAATGCTCAATTTCCATCTGCAAAAGAATAGGCATTTGTCTTTTATTCCAGTAAAGATAGCCTGTGATGTAGCACATAGTGTGAGGGATATAAAGGGATTTGCTTTAGTATAAAATCTTATTTTGGAAAATGCCAGTTTTCTCAGTTTTTTGCATATGGTTTATTTTCTTTTATATTAAAGTATGTGTACCTATATCTTAAGTGATATTTTAATAGTGAAGTTTAAATTAAAAAAATGTTTTCTGCTTTTAGACCCCCATCTCTGCGTACACTCAGCTAGCACTGAGGAGAGACTTGTTATTTCATTTCCACAAGAGGTATTCCCTCCGAGCATCTCTGTCTCCCACCACCAAAGCTTGAGATGGAATATCCCCAGATGCTACCAGAGAAGATGCAGCAACTAGTTGTACCCACAAACACACTCAGTCATTTGCACCCAGTGCGAGAGGTGAATGTGCCATTCCCATTCATTTCTGCCTTTCTCTGCTGAGCTACTGCAGTGCTGGGGACACTAATCAAACCCTTGTCACCTGGCTCACATTCAAGGCTCCATTTCTTTACAACATAAACTTCATTTTGTACATGAAGGGCAATCGGGATATAACCCCTTCTCTCCATGAAATGGTAAAACTTGCACTTAGTGTGTACCTTATATTGCATATTACAGAGCTTTGAAGAAATCATCACCCTTCATCACAGGGCAAAATTGTAAGATGCTTTGTATATGTAAAAAAAGTTTCTCCTTCCAGTGCAGCAGCAACTTGCAAAGCTCATCAGACCTTAGTGGCTTTGAGACACGCAGCTTCTGCTTTTGCATTGCCTTGCCTTACCAAGGAATTGGAAAAACTGGTCAGACGTTCATATCATATTTGAAGAGTGGATTTTCTGAATCATTAGTAAAGTGATAGATCAGCAAGACAAGAAAAGCATGATCCTCAAATCTTGGTTAGTATCTTCACAAATGTCACATGGCAACAGAAAGTGTCAAAAATGAAAGAATATAAATAACATGAGCAGAGAAAAATGGAAGAAAACCGATAAGCCACAATTATAATGGCATGCATAGAGAACTGCGGGAACAAACAGCATGTATAGAGAACTGTGGGAACAAACGGCATGTACAGAGAACTGTGGGAACAAATGGCATGTATAGAGAACTGCAGGAACAAACGGCATGTATAGAGAACTGTGGGAACAAACGGCATCTACAGAGAACTGCAGGAACAAGCAGCATGTATAGAGAACTGCGGTAACAAACGGCATGTACAGAGAACTGCGGGAACAAATGGCATGTTTAGAGAACTGCGGGAACAAATGGCATGTACAAGAACTGCAGGAACAAACGGCAGGTATAGATAAATGCGGGAACAAATGGCATGTACAGAGAACTGCGGGAACAAACAGTATGTACAGACAACTGGGGGAACAAACAGCATGTATAGAGAACTGCGGTAACAAACGGCATGTACAGAGAACTGCAGGAACAAACGGCATGTATAGAGAACTGCAGGAACAAATGGCATGTATAGAGAACTGTGAGAAAAAACAGCATGTACAGAGAACTGCGGGAACAAATGGCATGTTTAGAGAACTGCGGGAACAAATGGCATGTACAAGAACTGCAGGAACAAACGGCAGGTATAGATAAATGCGGGAACAAATGGCATGTACAGAGAACTGCGGGAACAAACAGTATGTACAGACAACTGGGGGAACAAACAGCATGTATAGAGAACTGTGGGAAGAAACGGCATGTATAGAGAACTGCGGGAACAAACGGCATGTACAGAGAACTGCGGGAACAAATGGCATGTACAGAGAACTGCGGGAACAAACGGCATGTATAGAGAACTGCAGGAACAAATGGCATGTACAGAGAACTGCGGGAACAAACGGCATGTACAAAGAACTGCGGGAACAAACGGCATGTAGAGAGAACTGCAGGAACAAACGGCATGTACAGAGAACTGCGGGAACAAACAGCACGTATAGAGAACTGCAGGAATAAACGGCATGTATAGAGAACTGCGGGAACAAACGGCATGTACAGAGAACTGCAGGAACAAACGGCATGTTTAGAGAACTGTGGGAACAAATGACATTTACAGAGAACTGCGGGAACAAACGGCATGTATAGAGAACTGCAGGAACAAACGGCATACACAGAGAACTGCAGGAACAAACGGCATGTAGAGAGAACTGCAGGAACAAACGGCATGTACAGAGAACTGCGGGAACAAACAGCATGTGTAGAGAACTGTGGGAATAAACGGCATGTATAGCGAACTGCAGGAAAAAATGGCATGTACAGAGAACTGCGGGAACAAACGGCATGTACAGAGAACTGCGGGAACAAACAGCATGTATAGAGAACTGCGGGAACAAACGCCATGTACAGAGAACTGCGGGAACAAATGGCATGTACAGGTAACTGCGGGAACAAATGGCATGTACAGGTAACTGCGGGAACAAATGGCATGTACAGAGAACTGCGGGAACAAATGGCATGTATAGAGAACTGCGGGAACAAATGGCATGTACAGAGAACTGCGGGAACAAATGGCATGTATAGAGAACTGTGGGAATGAACGGCATGTACAGAGAACTGCGGGAACAAATGGCATGTACAGAGAACTGCGGGAACAAATGGCATGTACAGAGAACTGCGGGAACAAACGGCATGTATAGAGAACTGCGGGAACAAATGGCATGTACAGAGAACTGCGGGAACAAACGGCATGTATAGAGAACTGTGGGAACAAACGGCATGTACAGAGAACTGCATGAACAAACGGCATGTACAGAGAACTGCGGGAACAAACGGCATGTACAGAGAACTGCGGGAACAAACGGCATGTATAGAGAACTGTGGGAACAAATGGCATGGACAGAGAACTGCGGGAACAAACGGCATGCACAGAGAACTGCGAGAACAAACGTCATGTACAGAAAACTGCGGGAACAAACAGCATGTATAGAGAACTGCGGGAACAAATGGCATGTATAGAGAACTGCGGGAACAAATGGCATATACAGAGAACTGAGGGAACAAATTGCATGTACAGAGAACTGCAGGAACAAGCACATGCTGCTCAAGATTTTACAGATGAACAGCTAAAACTAAATTTTAAACCAAAAGTTAATAAAACAGACTGCCCAGAGGTGACCTGTGTCGGGCATACAAGGCCATTTCAGACCCAGCCTTGATGAAGTTGCTGCATATCCGTAACACAAACTCCACTCACGCAACCCACATGCAAGCACTTAACCTGGTCTGTGACATTAATAGAACTTGTTGGAGGGATATATTTGTGTCCAAGGACTTCCTATCTGTGGAATAGTCTCCCTCTCCATATCAGAGTACCTCTCTAGCCCTCTTTAAGAGGAACCTGGACGACTGGATGGGAAGCATAAAATATACCCCTGGGATCCTACCTGTGTCCCTGCTGGACAGGGGAAACAGGTGCTGACTTTGAGGGAACATGGGCGGAATTCTTGGCTAATCTTATAAGGGCCTCTGGGACAATAGCCTAGTATCATCCTATGAAACTATGAGTCTGTATTGGGCAAACTCTTCAATTTCAATATATCTTGAGATTCCCAAATGCAAGTACTAATCAGATGGTATTTGAAATATGATTTTATTTTATTTATTTTTTATTTTGCATTTGTTGACCGGGAGTTTCTGACTGAGCTAATGCCCTTTTTCAGCGGAGGCCGGAGGAGAAAAGCTCCACAACTTACAAGAATTACTAGAGTGATTGCTAGATGATGCTATTAAATTTCACTAAAACTTATCAATTTGTAATATTATGCTATGTTTACAACAGTGAAGTTCGCACAGAAAGTATAAAATGTTTTCATGCGTTCTGTTCAGTTACTTAAGTTAATTAAGTCACTGTGTGTATGTGTGTGTGTGTGTAAGTGTGTGTGTGTGTGTGTGTGTGTGTGTGTGTGTGTGTGTGTGTGTGTGTGTGTGTGTGTGTGTCTGTGTGTGTGTATGTATGTGTGTGTGTGTGTGTATGTATGTGTGTGTGTGTGTGTGTGCATGTGTGTGTGTGTGTGTGCGTGCGTGTGTGCGTGTGTGTTTGTGTGTATGAGTGTGTGTGTGTGTGTGTGTGTGTGTGTGTGTATGTATGAGTTGAGTGTGTGCGTGTGTGTGTGTGTGTGTGTGTGTGTGTGTGTGTGTGTGTGTGTGTGTATGTGTCTGTGTGTGTGTGTGTGTGTGTGTGTGTGTGTGTGTGTGTATGTGTGTGTGTGTGTCTGTGTATGTGTCTGTGTGTGTAGATAGATAAACCAATGGATACGTATGTAGGAATCCCTATCCATGGATTACCATTTAAGGAATCCACAGAGATCCCTATCCTTCTGTTAGCACTTGAACAATATTATATGGATTCCTAGTTGTACTTACCATATGATGAAACTCACCCAGATCCCTTTATTCACTCACTGTTTGAGGAATATGTCACGGATCCCTATTTTTATGTTACCATTTGAGGAATATCAGACAAATCTCTATCCCTGTGTTTTCATTCAATAACCATTACACAGATCACTAACCTTGTGTTATCATTTGAGAAATATTACATAGATCTCTTTCATCGTGTTACCATTTGGGGTATATCATAAAGATTCCTATTCTTTGGTTAGCATTTGAGGAATATCACAATGGCCTTTCTCCTTATGTTACCACAGGTTCATAGGTAAATACTAGGCTATCAGTTAGCAGACTGTTACAAGCCTTGCCAATAACCTAATTCTGTACCTTGTATCTATAAGATAAAGACCGCAGCCATTATGCCAACCTCATAAATTGTAAAGTAGCATATGGATCCATATCCTACTATTTGTGGGATAACATATGGATCCATATCCTACGATTTGTGGGATAACATATGGATCCATATCCTACGATTTGTGGGATAACATATAGGATCCATATTCTACAATTTGTGGGATAACATATGGATCCATATCCTACTATTTGTGGGATAGCATATGGATCCATATCCTACGATTTGTGGAATAGCATATGGCTACATATCCTACTGTTTGTGGGATAGCACATGCATCCATATCATACTATTTAAAGACTAGCATACTAATTCTTATCCTTCTGCTACCAATTAAAGGATATCATAAGAATCCCTATCCTACTGGTGCCCTTAGAAGACTAGCACATGGATCCTTTTCCTTGTATTACCATTAAGGAATATCACACAATCCCCTATCCTTACGCTGTCGCTTGTAGCATGCAGAGCTTTATCCTTCTGCTCCCATTTAAAGAATATCACAGAAATCACAAGTCTTGTCTTTCCATTTAAGAAATAGCATACGGATCCCTAACCTCATGTTACCATTTGAGGTATAGTTTCTGCCTGTATTCTCATTTGTTGGATTTCACATACAGTCTATCCTCATGTTATCATTTGATGACAAATACACCGATCCCTTTCCTTGTATTACCATTTGAGTAATATCATATTCATTCCCTAGGCTTATGTTATCATTTGAGGAACATTGCATGCATATGTATCTTTCTGTAATCTTTTGAGGAACATCTCATGGATCAAGCACCTAATACTAAATGAAGATCTCTCTATAGATGTCTATACTTTTGTATCTTCTAATCTCTGCTGTGGTGTTGTCCTTTTCCAGGGGCTTCCCAACATTAAGATCTCTCAGTTATAGCTGCTATTGAACTCTGGTACCGGATTCCACTGCAGCAGTGCTATCTTTTGCTTCAGTTTTGTATCATATTTATAGTAATAGCCTGTTTTCAGCTCTATTTCATATGTGTGTCACAGCTGTGAAGAGGTGATTACCTTCTGCTGTCCTCCATGAGCACCATCAGCTGCCATGATGTTCTATGAAAGTCCTTAGGCATGAATAGAAATGTCTTCAGTATATGCATTTACTTATAAGAGTCCACATCTCTGTAGTAATATAGCGCACTGGATACTGAAGTATTGTACTCCAGACTGCTTCAAGGAGAAACTGAAGTCTGATCTGTATGACCTGGTATTTTAGACAATGATTTAAAAAGACATTATTATTGTGTGTTGATTTACTAGTTTCAGTTTTTACATTGTCAGTGTGAGTTCAACATTTACTGTACTTAATATTCACATTTCTAAATAAATTGGAAGTTTAAATGTAAATGTATGTGTATGTATGTGTGTGTTTGTGTATATATTAATTAGATATAGATATAGTTGGCCACTGTGTGCAGCGTTGAGCATTGCCGCCTCACAACAAGAGGCTTCCCAGTTTGATCGTTGGCTGGAGCGCCCTCTGTGCGGTGTCTACGTGTCCTCTCTGTGATTGAATAAACATTAAAAAAAAATGAAGGTAGGTGCGGAGTGTGTGTGTGCCTTCTCTGAAGGTTGGATACCAGACTCGCAACTCAACACCATAAAAATCTAGTGCCAATCATAAGCGGACCAGTGATCCGCTGTAGCAACCCCTAACCGGGAAAAACTGAAAGACTTTCTTAATTAGATATAGATATACATATATCTCTATATATTTATATCTATACATCAGCATCTATATTTATATCTATTGTGTGTGTGTGTGTGTGTGTGTGTGTGTGTGTGTGTGTGTGTGTGTGTGTGTGTGTGTGTGTGTGTGTGTGTGTGTGTGTGTGTGTGTGTGTGTATCTATAGCTATCTATCTATCTATCTACATAATGAGTTGTATTGTCAGTAACATTAAATGCTTGGTCAACATTTTGAAATCTTTCTGCTCACTTCTTCCAATCTAGATTAAGCAGCGTTTGCTGATTTGCCCATGTCATATCAGCCACTATTTTGAAAATAAGGGCTACATATGTCCTCCACTCCAAAAAAAAGTTATTCCCACGCTGCTCTGTCATACAATTTTGCTGAAATAAATAAATATTCCATTTTGTGTCACTGATGTCAGAGCTTAAGCCAAGATAACCAGAAATTCTGCTACAAAACAAAAAAATGTTAATGGGCTCCCCTAGCATGTCAATCTCCAGAAATGAAAAGAGAAATAAAGTAATTTTCTACGAGAGATTGCCAGATAAAGCTATTGCATAAGTGTCAAGTGTTCCATGCCGGAATGTAGGATTTGGGCTGCATTTTACCCTTTTTTGCTGGCATGGAATATAGTGACTGGACATTCTGTTTTCAGCAGCGTCACAGAACTTTCACAGAGACATTAGAGCATTATCATCTTATTATATCACTAGCACTGTATAGCTAAATAACTTTTCAACCCCTTGGAATTGTTGACCAGCCTCTTGGTGACTAGCTATGGTTCCTATAAGCACAGCGCTGGATTTTTATTTACCGAATATTATTACTGTTCTCATACATAGTGTGCAATATTTTGATCTTGTACCTTATTCACTGACATTGTTTCTGAGTTGCTTAGTATATTTAAATAAATGGATAATTAATTTGCAACATTTTATGGCTGTTCCACTTGTGGCTAAGTAATGAACAATGTTATTACTCGTTCAGCCAATTAAATTAGTTGTAACTCACTGACTGTCGTTTTTATTGAAAAGTATTTCTGATACCTTTCTTGTTACAGTGCAAACAAGGATGAATTGTTTTTAAAGCTTTATCTTGTTCTCCACATTAGTTGGAACCTTTGTCCGTATATATGTAAGTTGTGCATGAAAATATTTATCTTATTTGGGCAAACTTGAATGTGTTTGTGTTTGTCCAGTTGTAACTTTTTCTGATGTTAATCAGTGATTCACTGTGGAACAGATTACATATTGTATTCAAATTGTTTACGTATCAAGTGATAATCCATCAGTGTGAGAGTAGGGCACCTTCTAATATCTCATGAATATATATATTTTTACAGATCAATGCTTTCTTATTGTTTTATTTTACCAATTTAGCAAGGAATGATTACCGTTTTTTACTTGCACTCATAATAGAAATAATGGTCTGTATTAATATTTCCTTTCCATCTGCTGTTTGTTATTTTTTGCAGTTAACCATAGATCCTGTCTTGTGCATTAGGAAGAGAGAGTCTTAATTAAGTTATTATTTTTTGAATGCAAACTCCTTTCAGCATTTCTTTTTCAGATGAATATTTATCTAAACAGCGTCTATAGCCAGTACACATTGTGTTAACTTTTTGTGTTCAGATCCTTTTACAGGGTACAGATTCTAACCCCTTAAAAAGGGTATATTTACTGTTTTGACATCCTATTCTTCACAATAAATAATTCATTCTTTTTTACTGTTGCATTTAAATGAGAGTCCCATATTCAAAAATGCCTTTTGGTGATTTTGTATAGCTCCAAAATGTTTAGCAGATACAGGTGTGTACTTTAAATATTCTTACTGAACAAGTCATACTATTTATTAGAGTACAATCATTGATAATATCATTCTGGGCTCTACATAATTGCAGCTGCACATTGTAGATTAGAGATAACTCTGCTGTTTAAAAATTCAGTGATTGTTCTCCGCTGAAGAGCGTAGGGATTGGGCCCATTCTCTACCCACTCCTTAGTCACATTCATTCCATGGGTCATAACTTTTACAACTATAATATCAACACACACTTATTCCCCCTTAAAGACACATTACTTCATTAAGATAATACAGCTAACAAATAATTATAGTAAACTAATTGGCAGGTGTTAGAGAGTTTGATAATCTGAATACTTTGGTACATGGTATGTATTTGGGGTCTATATTAGATCACCGACCACTTAAAAAAGCAAACGGTGATTAATTGACCCTATGTAAGTGAAAGCTTACAATCTTGAACTGTCAGAACAGCAATTTTTTTCCTAGGGAAACAAATCGCTGTTCCAAAACATACACACAACACAAGCACACCAAACAAACAGCAATCCACACACATACACCTAAAATCTTACACCTAACCCTACACTAAACTATACACACACCACTAACTATCCACTTACCTTAACCCTAACCCTATGGTCCATCACTATCGCACATCACCTCACCCACTCCCTAACTCTAACTCACCTAACCTGCCCTAACCCTCACGTCCACACAATCGCACACATACCTAACCTGCGCCCTAACCCTAACTCACCTAACCCACTCTAACCCTCACATCCACACAATCACACACTTACCTGAACCTGACCTGTAACTTTCCACCACAGCGCTGAAAATACTGAAGCAACAGAAACGGACAACCAAATTCTTTCCCTAGGAAAAAAGTCGGGTTTCTGTTGCTTCGATATTTTAAGCTTTCGCTGTGTAGGGTTCGATATTAGAACACTCGAAGGTTTGAAACTTGATGTTCTAATATAGACCCTGTATTTGGTGAAATATGGTAATATTATCAAACTTTTTACTACCACCATAAACATAAGAATGGCAGGGGAGCTAAGCAGTCATGTGAATCTTGGCTCTAAATGATTGTCACTGTTGAAGTGACACCCTGACTCCATGTGAAAAAATGGGAAAGGTGGTTGTGGATGGATGGATGGATGGATGGATGGATGGATGGATGGATGGATAAATACTGGCAGTATAGTATTATTAAATCTCTGTCTACTAGTAGTCAGTATAGAATAATTGTGATCTAGATTAGCGGGTCTCTGACAGTTGTTATCTGTATACTGTGAAGTCTTCGTTAACAGGTATATCCATAATGGAGAAGATTATTGATTAATAATTGTGATCTAGATTAGGGGGATTCTGACAGTTGTTATCTGTATGCTGTGAGGTCTTCGTTAACAGGTATATCCATAATGGAGGAGACATATGCTACCTTGATCCTGCTCTTCCTCACTTGCCTGCTGGATTTTTCAGGGTACATGGCTGGCTTATTCTTTCTTTGCACTAGTCAAATAATTTATAACTGGGGGATTTTGCAGAATGAAACCATAACCATTTTTACATTGCCATAACTTACAACAGGGCTGATTGGGGATCTGGGTAAACTGATACCAGCTAACATCAAGGTTAATTATGTTAGACATTCCCTTCCTTGCAAAATTGTTAGAAAACAGCCTTTGACCTTATATATTTGCTTGAATTAAAAGTTCTTGGCTGTACAGATATTCAACTTACCCTGGCATACTGGCCAGTAACTCTGTATCAATATATACCCCATCCCAATGATAATAGGGAACTTCAAAAGTCTGAAAACAGGCATTTTAATAATTAGCAGCATTAATGATTAGCTTTGCAGCTGGAGATGTGGCTGATCCCAGAAGTAGCAAATAAATCTTTGCATAAAGAAGAGACATGCCTCTCGTAATTTATTGAGTGTGGCACCACCTCTTTATCGATAATAAGTTGGAACTTTGAATGTATAATGAACTTCTAGCAAAAATAACAACTTCAAGTGGAAGGCTTATAAAGAAGTTGTTCAGTGTTGTACTAGAAGAAATCAATCAAGACTGTTCTAGAATGATAGTATACTGCTGGATGATTGATGAGATCTAGCACAGAAGTAGTTTGAGCAGTTCCTTGCTCTCTATCATTTATCATGCAGTTTTAGTAATCGCACCTGACCTAGGTGACTTGACTAAACTGTCCTACCCAATTCCTTCAGTAACCACTTTTCTTTGGTATTCCACTAGCCTTCTAAATGGCCAGAGACTGATCTAATTCCATCTACTGGTAGAGTCAGTCTGGTAGAATCTGCTCTGGTTCTAGACGTTGATAATATAGACCAGATCCTGTTTCATGAGACACATCTATTGGTTGCATACAAGTCATACTTTCAGGAATACAAGATAACTTGCTCTTCTCTCAGCTTAGAAGGGTGTAGGGAAATATATGCCCACAGATAACAGCTTTCACTTGGACAGAGAGTGACAGAGAGACAGAAAAAAGAGGATGAAGGAGAAGGAGACAGAGACAGAGAGAGGAAGGAAGAGACATAGATAGAGACAGAGAGAGGAAGTAAGATAGAAATCGTGCCTGCAAAACTGGAACATCAGCACCCAGGTTACTGTCAGCGATCATAATTGCTTTAAAATTAAGAAACAGTATGGGATGGTAATAACTCCAGCCAAAGCTTCTTATACCAAAGCAAACAAAGAACAGCATTCAAAACTATTTTGGAAACTAAAAGAAACAGCTTAATAAAAGCCACAGTATGACTTACTGTAACTTCTCACTGCTTAAAGAAATCAAAGGCCACGTTTTAACGAAATCATTCAGAACAACCTTTAATATCTTCTTTAATATCGCATGCAAAGATCACTGTAGCTGTTTTTTATCCAATTTTTTATTTCATAGAAATATCCTATGATGTGGTCAAAAGGGGACTTGCCAAACTTCCAATAATTTTTTGTTTAATGTATTGTCTTCACCCTACCTTTTTTAAGATCTCTGGAGCCATAATACCTAAACCTTCAGCTGCATATTACTGACGTGATTCAGTCCTTTCAGTCTTTTCATGAGTTTGCTTATCTGAATTTGCCTCATGACTATAGGACTGCAACTAACCTCCATTTAAATGTAGGATTCAGAAAGGAATCTGGTTGCAAAATCCCTTGACTATGTCAGTTAATATGTTCTGTTCTCCTAGTCCGACATGATTTTCAAAAGGGGTTCCCAAAAATGATATACATACATCAGTGAGTTTATGACAGACATTCAAAGTATCAGTTACAATATAACAGAAATGCAAATATGTATTCTGCCTCTGTGTTAAAGAAAACCATCATATATTATAGACAATAGTATAAGATGAAATAAAGTCTTAAAAAAGACTTTAAAGGCCTGTTATAGCACTGAAATGTTTGAATCACAAATATTTGAGTACATTTTATATCAAATAACAAAGATTTGAAAAACATTTGATTTTTTTCCATGGGTAGTCCCCCTGCATCCACCCCACTACCCCTACTAATTATATACACTAATTCTGAGATCATACTACAGTGGCGAAGGGGTATACTCCCTGAACTCCTCTGTACCTCAATCTCACACTTTAAAAATCAGCTGATCACACTTAATGGATTTTTTATTACCGAAAATAACATTTTCCAGTCAAACTTAAATGATTGAAGGGAACCCACATCATCACAGACACAGTTTTGCCCAGTACAAAGAAAGATCTTCTCACTGGTGCCACATTTGTGGATATTTGGTTCACATGACAATTATATACTTTTGAGCAACTTAAAATTCTTACTTTTGAAGATTAAAGTAATTTAAAAAAGTATATATCTGACAAACTGTACTTTTCATTTTGTAATTACAGGTGTTACTGATCAGTAACTACTGACACTCGTAATCATAGGCATGACAAAATTAATTTCAATATAATCAAATGTAATACCAGCATAAGGGGGACGTGAATAAGTATAATTATATCTAGGATATGAAATTAAATTCCAGTTAATATAAGAATATCAGGGATCATAGATTTGTGTAAAGTAAACTTTGATGACTGGATGGGTGATGATGTTTACGAGACTGACTTTTGTGAAAAAACATTCTTAGAAGCCCTAGGGCCTGAATGCTGAAGCACAAACTACAAGACTGTTTTAACATGGAAGCGTCATGAGTATCTATACTTGTTCAATTTCTCTGTGTTCTGTACAGTAATGGCCTTATATGGATCCCCTTCAAATACAGGTGACCATTACTGCAGATAACAGTCTTGTTGTCTTACAGCTTAAAGCTATAAGAACTGCACTGGAAACTGGGACAAAACCACAAAATTTATTTTAAGTTGCTGATGTACTGGCACCATAGTAATAAACTTCCTATACAAACTACTAGAATTTTATACATGACCTTCAGTATCCTTCAATGGCTTAAGGATGGGATTACTGTCAAGGTGTATGACCTTCTAAGCTTTATTATTAACCAGATATTGCAAAAATACTTGGGAGTTTAGCCAGATCCCTCACTTTTACTTAAATGCAATGTTGGAATGAGTGCCTGCAAAGGTACTCAGACAACTTAAGTTATTCTGTAGCTTTTTATTTAATTAACTACTGTAGTAATAAGAAGATGTATCTGTTTAAATCTCATCAGACACATCAAAGAATCTGCCCTGCCAGTAGAAGTGCATGGTTCCCTTTCCTGTACGGTAATCTTTCAAACAACTTGGAATAAAATAATTCAATCGTTATGTTTGTCTGCTCACAAGGAGCATTAGTGTTTACTATGAGGACATTAAACTAGGATAAGATATCACCTCTGTCCCTCTGCATTTCCCTCAGGGTGGAGTGCCTAAGGTCACTGAATTAAAAATGTGCAATCACCCAAACTTCCCTGGTTATATATCTGATCGTATCTCCATAGAGACATCTCATTGCCAGAGTCAGGTCATGGTCAAATGAGGCCCTAGGCAGGATAACAGACCAGGCAACCGAGTGTCCCATCACTTGGCTGTCTCTTCCAGCTTCCATAAACACTGTTCATACCTGCCAGCGTGCAAACTATTTTCTTCTTTAGTTTTACAGTGAGTACAGATATTTGGATTTAATTTAAAACTTTTATTTCAAATTTCATAGCACAAATACTATAGGCCATTTACTAAACTAAGCAGTCTCAAATAGAAAGCAGACTTAGAATGAGCTGTGGTGAACTTTTCTCGACTTGCCACTCACATTCAGGGAAAATGCACTGAAACTCACATTTATTGAAAGCATCTGTCCATTGGCAGATTAAGTGTACCTTGGGTCCTGGGCTGTTTTCAAACCATGCCCACCTCTGCACACATTTTTAGGACTATGCATAAATGTATACTTTCTTTAAATCTTCTTTCTGATTGTTTTAAAAGTTGTAGTTTTGAACATTCCTTCCAGCAAGCAGTGAAACAAATTATATGAACCAATAATGGCAAAAGTACCCGTTTCAAAAAATTTCAGCTATAAAAGGCCACTCAATCTGCTGTCATTACAATCCATCAATATCCATATTTGCCACTCTGTTGACTGTAATAAAAATGGCCCAAATAGATTATTTTGGATTGCATCACACAAGTGCACATTGGTTCTGCAAAGACAAACGACATTTTAACTTTATCAGCTCCGCATGGTCAGTCAGTTTTATCTACTGTCATCTCCCAAACACAGCAATTATAGCAACATTGTTGACTTTATCCTTCTTAGATGTTGGTGTCAAAAACATTAGTTCATGGGTTCATAGATTCATAGGTTGGTACTAGGCTATCAGCCCTAGGGCCTATACAAGCCTAGCTATAACAATTCCCAGGCTATTTCTTCCCACACTATTTACTTCCCTGGACCCCTGTCTAGCAGGGCAACTGACGTGATCCCCGGGATGAATTTTCTTTCACCCATCCAATCATCAAGGTTCCTTTTGAAGACAACCAAAGAAGCACTCTGCTTGACATGTAAGGGCAGTCTGTTCCAGACACTGGGGACTCTCTGGGTCAGGAACCTATATCTTTCAGCATGTTTTGTTTATTGTGATGACAAGGTTTAGATCCCTGGAGCTTGTGACTCTGAGGGATTGGGATTTCTTTAAGTGTAGCATGTCCAACAGCTCTGAGTTTGCCATGGCCTTGTATGTTAAGCAGATATCGCCTCTGAGTAGACAATATGTGACAGAGTATAGCTGGAGGTTTTTTTAGATGGTCAGCATAGGGCATCTGATTTAGGCCTGTGATTCTTTTAGTGAGTATTTCTGTGGCCTTTCCAGTTGTTGCAGATGTCTTGAGAGGTACATACCAAATGGGGCATTGTATTCTATAATAGGTCTAATGAGGGATGAGTACAGTGGGACAATGACCTCCTTTTTTTCTAAATGAAAAGCATTAATGATGAGGTGTGCCACATAGAAGGATTTCCTGACTGTTGTGGCAATGTGTTTATCGAAGGTGAGACCACTGTCCACCTGTGTCCCTAAGTCTCTTATCACACTTTCGGTGTTTAGTGTACTGCCACCAATGTGGTAATTCATGGGTACATGTTTTTTCCCAAAGGGGATAACTATGCATTTCTTGGCATTGAGCTTGAGCCCATGGCTCTGGCACCAAGCATCTGTTTCTGTAAAGCCCTATTGTAGAATATCTACATCATTTGGGGATTCAATAATGGCTCCCAGTTTGCAGTCATCTGCAAACTTTGTTAGCCAGAGTCTCTTAGTATTGGCCTGTATTTCAGAGACATAGATGCCAAATATGACCGGTCCCAGGACTGAACCCTGAGGTACTCCACTTGTGACTTGTCTGTAGCTGGATTTGGAGTTGGCTACTTTTACAGTGTGGGTTCTGTCAGTAAGCCAGTTGGCAACCCACTGAGTCACATAGGGATTAATGCCCAGCTTAGTAAGTTTATCTATGATTCCAGAGTGGGGGATGGTATCGAAGGCCTTGGAGAGGTCCAGATAGGCTGTGTGGACCCCCTTACCCTCGCCCACAGCTCTGTAGACTAATTCAAAGAAGTCAATCAGGTTCAGGAGACAAGATCATCCCTTCACGAACCCAAACTGGATGGGGTTCAGTGTTTGAAGGTTGCCAATGTCTTTGTTTATAAATTCCATGATAATACATTCCATGGCCTTGCAGATCAGGCTCGTCAGACTGATGGTGGGTTAGTTCCCAGGATCCAAGTTGGATCCCCCCTTGTGGAGTGGGATAACTGTAGCTGTGCGCCACTCAGTGGGCACGAAGTCTGAGGTGAGGCTATGATTAAACATGACACTTAGGTGAGGTGCCAGTTCATTTTGCAGTTCAAGTAGTACACAGCCCGGGATGTCGACTGGTCTTATGGATGCTGTATACTTAGCTTTGGAGAGTGCAACTTTTACCTGTGTGGCCATTATTACTGGAATTTTTAGCAATCTTTCAGTATTGAGATGGGCCCTTTAGGGGCTGAGAGGGTTGTGAAGTTGGCACTGAATTGATCTGCCAGGATATTAGCAATATCCTTGGGATCAGTATATTTAATGCCATTCTGTTGTAGCTCAGAGCAGATCTGAGCATTGCCATTTAGATTCTTGACATAGCTATGGAATGCCTTGTGGATGTCCTTGGAATCTTTAGCAATTTTATTTTTGTAACTAGCTTTGGAGGATTTTATGAGGGATCTCAGATTCTTACTGAGGCTGGTAAGGGAGTTTTTTTTGCATCCTGGGATTTTCTTCTTTTCTGCAACAGTTTCTTCCTTTGTTGTAAAGTTTGTTTATGGCAGGGGACCACCAGATCGGCTTATTTTTTTTGGAGGAGAGCATCTTGGTTCTATTTGGGATGGCACTATTCATGCACGAGTGGATGCACTCGTACAGTGCCTAAGTGCAGGATTCAGCAGTCGAACTTTCAGTTCCCATCTGCATGGGTGTCATGAAGTTTGTCACTTCTGACTTGCATAGCATGAAGTTGGCTTTAGAGAAGTTTTTTATGGAGTAACAGTAATAATGACCAAAATCATGTATTTCAAATTTGTTTTATACAAATACACAGCAGTCAAACTTATTCAGAGACACCTAATCACACACACAAACAGCAAGACAACCCAAATTATGCCACTATGCAGAAACATGCACAGTAGTTCTGCAAAGCCAGATTAAAGTCTGTTTAAAAATGACCAGATATAAGCATAATGTACTTTCATTCATAGGGACCTCATCCCCCACCACTACCCCCACTAGAAGTTATAGCTCCTTGGTTGACTGTACACTCATTATTATGAAGAAATAAATTAGATGTAATGTATTGGTATTTTTGAATTAACTCCATGACATTGTATAAAGATGACTATCATTGTACCAAAATGATGCTCCCAACTCCTCATTTGCACCTGGCCATTGAATTACCACAAGGATGACTTCACAAAGAGTCAGGAGGTACAATCAGCAAAGAGTCATGGTTGAGAGTTAGGGAGGACCAGCTGGCGGGGGGGGGTTCTTGGGCTGTGTGAGTAAGAAATTTGGGGAAGCAGAGGGTGAGGAGTAGTGAAAAAAAATTAAAAAGATTTTACTAAGTCAACCACAGACAGATATTACTGGATACTATATTACAATAGACCTTAAGGATTATGCTAACATTTCTCTCAAAGCAGGAACATTAATATTTGATTGTGCGGAAAATGCACTTCCATGTTGAATGCAAATGGCAGAATCAGTCATTTTAAGTAAAGCCACGTAAAAGAGAGGTTCCCTGACATCAGTGGTTATGTTGTGATTCCAGTGGTGCAAATAACTGAGTTAATTTTAAGAGATGTACTGTAATCCTGTCATTCAGGCCAGAAATTCATGATTCCTAAACCTCTACTCTGCATCCATGAAACTGTAATGTCAGCTCTGCTTTGGATCCATGAAATTGTAATGTCAACTTGTTTATATAAGAAAAAAATCCAAAGTAAAGAAGTATTTGAGATAATGACACATGGTGAGCACTGTATGTTATATGACTAATATTCATCTCCATAGAAAGGTGGCTCTCACATACTTAAATACGCCTTAATCATACTATAATTAAATGAGTGCTATTCACTAGTAAGGCTCAGTCAGACACGTCCAATTTCACAGTTTTTAACACCAAAAACAATCAACTTAAAGGCATTTCCCAAACCAAACTGTTTACTGTTACCTTAGATCATCATCTTCTTTCGGCTGTTCCCATTAGGGGTCGCCACAGGGGATCACCTGTTTCCATTTCTTCTTGTCCTCTGCATCTTGCTCTGTCACACCAACCACCTGCATGTCCTCTCTCACCACATCCAGAAGCCTTATCTTAGGCCTTCCTCTTTTCCTGTCACCTGGTAGCTTCATCCTTAGCATCTTTTTCCCAATATACTCAACATCCCTCCTCAGCACATGTCCAAACCAACATAATCTTGCCTCTCTGGCTTTGTCTCCAAACCTTCCAACCTGGGCTGACCCTCTAATATACTTATTCCTAATCCTGTCACCCTCGTCACCCCCAGTGCAAATCTTAACATCTTTAACTCTGCCACATCCAGCTCAAACTCCTGCCTTTTTGTCAATGCCACTGTCTCCAACCCATATAACATAGCTGGTCTCACTACCCTCTTGTAGACCTTCCCTTTCACTCTTACAGGTACTCATCTGTCACAAATCCCTCCTGACACTATTCTCCACCCACTCCATCCTGCCTGTCCTCTCTTCTTCACCTCTCTTCCACACTTACCATTACTCTGAACTATTGTCCCCAAGTATTTAAACTCATCCACCTTCGCCACCTCTACTCCTTGCATCCTCACCATACTTCTATCCTCCCTCTCATTCACACACATATATTCTGTTTTAGTCCTGCTGACCTTCATTCGTCTTCTCTCTAGAGCATATCTCCATCTCTCCAGTGTCTCCTCCACCTGTTCCCTACTTTCACTACAGATCATAATGTCATCTGCAAACATGACAGTCCATGGGGACTCCTGTCTGATCTCGTCTGTCAACCTGTCCATCACCATTGCAAATAAGAAAGGGCTCAGAGCTGATCCTTGATTTAACCCCACCTCCACCTTAAATGCATCCATCACTCCCACTGCAGACCTCACCGCTGTCACACTACACTTGTACATATCTTGTACCACTCTTACATACTTCTCTGACACTCCTGACTTCCTTATACAATGCCACAACTCCTCTCTAGGCACCCTGTCATATGCTTTCTCTAAGTCTACAAAAACACAATGCAACTCCTTCTGACATTCTCTGTACTTCTCCATCAACACTCTCAGAGCAAACATCGCATCTGTAGTGCTCTTTCCTGGCATGAAACCATACTGCTGATCACTAATCATCACCTCCCTTCTTAACCTAGCTTCCACTACACTTTCCCATAACTTCGTGCTGTGACTGATCAATGTAATCCCTCTGTAGTTACTACAGCTCTGCACATCACCCTTATTCTTAAAAATTGGTACCAAAACACTATTTCTCCATTCCTCAGGCATCCTCCCACTTTCTAAGATTTCATTAAACAATTTGGTTAAAAACTCCACTGCCATTTCACCTAAACACCTCCATGCTTCCACAGGTATGTCATCTGGGCCAACAGCCTTTCCATTCTTCATCCTCCTCATAGCTATCCTTACTTTCTCCTTGCTAATTCATTGCACTTCATGATTCACTATCTGCACATCATCCAACCTTCTCTCCCTTTCATTCTCTTCATTCATCAACCCCTCAAATTACTCTTTCCATCTCCTCAACACACTCTCCTCACTTGTGAGTATGTTTCCCTCATTATCCTTTATCACCTTTACCTGCTGCACATCTTTCCTAGCTCAGTCCCTCTGTCTAGCCAATCAGTACAGGTCCTTTTCTCCCTCCTTAGTGTCCAACCTTTCATACAACTCTTCATATGCCTCATCCTTATCCTTCGCCACCTCTCTCTTTGCCATGCACCTCATCTCCTTATACTCCTGTCTACTTTCTTCATCTCTCTGACAATCCCACTTCTTCTTTGCCAACCTCTTTCTCTGTATACTCTCCTGTACTTCCTCATTCCACCACCATGTCTCCTTGTCATCCTTCCTCTGTCCCGATGTGATACTAAGCACCTTTGATCAACTAAAATGTGATACTCATATTCATAACACAATAAAAATAACTCATCAGAATGAGGCCTTCTGTATAAAGTCTGTAACATTCTCACTGCACTCTCGGACAAACACAGCTACTGCTTACCTTCTGCCTACTTTACTATAAGCTTCAACTACTCTCACAATCCTTAACTCATCCATTCAAAAAATTATAACAATGTCATAATAAAATGGCTAAATTTGCAACCAAGATACAAAATTCTATCCACCACTATCTGCTACTCAAAATATTAAATTTGTTTGAATTCCCAAAACTCCTTAATCTCTCACAGTTAAAACTGGCCTGTAAATTACTATAGTTTCAGGACAAATGCCCCGACCTTAATTCTCTACTACAGTTTGCAATTGCCTTCTTCAAGACCACTGCTCCACATATATCAGCCTACTTGAAGTCAGTCTCACAACTCTTCCTGTGACTCCTTGCATTCAGTATATATGTTGAAGAAATTGAACACCCTGACTTAGCCTATAAGCCAAATAGCTTTGAAAGATACTGACAACACTTAAATCTGCTCAGGTTCACACTCAGCTGGATAAGTACACTTCCATAATATTGTTTCTGCTCCACAAATATTTCCCTAATCTTCAGACTTTTTGTCTTCCCACAAATGAGGTAACAATCCAATTTAAATTTCAACATATTCTATGTCAAACCTAGACCCTCTCATTTTCTCCACCTCTCTCTACTAGTGGCCCATCCTACCTGCTATTTTTTCTCCTCTCATCTCCTTTCACATACCCACCTATCAGCTCTTTCTTTGCGTCATCTTATCATCACCCTGATAATCATACCTCTCAAATATTAGGAGGACAAAGGCCCCAAAATAAGGACAGATTTTAACTATTGCTTGTAAAAACTAAAAATTAGAACAGGGACTGTCTTAACATACTCTGAAGGATATGAAGTCTAAAACTTAAAGACATGTCATTATTTAGTGATTTCAATCCTCAGTGACTTGCCAGAAAACCACAAATTTTATGAGAAACAAACCAAAAATACGAGACAAAAATCTGGACATTCTGTGAAACCTGGACAGTTGAGAGGTATGGTCATAGTCTCCTTCAGTCTCTATCTCCTCCATAATAATAACAGCCAGCATCACCTACTAATAGATATTTTATGTGTGTGTGCATAAATATATATATAAACACACACACACACACACACACACTCACATATATATATATATATATATATATATATATATATATATATATATATGAAACCACTACTAAATACTGAACGCTCACTCTACCGACACCCAAAATCCTGAGACCACACACCCGAAACAGTACAATACCAAAAAAACAAAACCACGAAATTCATACTACCAAAAACTACACACAACATACACCACACACAGACACATACACACACCTTCCCCCAAAACACAAACACACAAACCTAACCTACAGACAAGCAGGGGGGCAAGCCCCCTACCCCCCACACCCCCCTACGTAAATATTCTAACTCCAAGGTCGCACTACCCAAACACATGAATACACCACCACACGCCTACATCCCCTCGCACACACATCACACTCACAACACACACTTCCACACTAAACCTCTAACCAACACAGTTAAATAGAAATACTTACATGCCCTTCCACCATACCGCAACACCAGAAGCACGAATTTCAAACTCCCGATAGTCTGTATTTTGAAATTCGCGCTTCTGGTCTTTCTGTAGTTTGGGGTTTCGGCTATATGGTCTCGAAAGTTTGAAATTCAGTATTTCAAACTTATATATTTATGGTTCCCTATCAGAAGAGCGAATGCTGAAAAAAGCAAACACTCTTCTGTTTGAACTGTAAAGTTCGAAAGCTGAGATTGTCAGAGTCATGGAACATCATTTTTTTTCCCAGGGAAAAAAATCGCTGGACCGTTCTTGGGACTTTGCTGCTTTCTCCACTGTGGTGCAATCTCAGAGTTAGTATATTTAAGCTGGGGGGTGTGGGCGAAGCCTCCACTCTTTATTTTGTTTATATATATTTTTTTTGGATCAGCAAATTTTTTTCCCTCGGAAAAAATTTGCTGATCCATGACTTCAACATTTTTTCCTTTTGAACTTTATAGTTTGACAGAATAGCATTCACCATTTTTAGCATTCACTGTTCTGATACAGATGTTGTATGTGTGTGTCTTTCGGCTTAGGGGTCGCTACAGCAGAACTCCGGTCCGCTAATGATTGGCAGTAGAGTTTTACGTGCTGGCTTGCTGGGCCTAACGCACAACCTTCAATGAAGGAACGCCCATTCATGCATGTCGCCACACAGAAGACGCTCTGAGAATCGAAAGGGCAACATCTAACTGTGAGGCGACAACGCTACCGCAGCACCACCACCGCAGTATGTATGCATGTATTCACCCTCTGTCCTTTCGCCCTTCTTTTATTTTTCCTTTCTCTTTCTTCACTGCATTAATTGGTGCCACCGTTTCTCTTTCTTCATGCATTAATCGGTGCCACCGTTTCTCTTTCTTCACTGCATTAATCGGTGCCACCGTTTGTCTTTCTTCACTGCATTAATCGGTGCTACCGTTTCTCTTTCTTCACTGCATTAATCGGTGCCACCATTTCTCTTTCTTCACTGCATTAATCGGTGCCACCGTTTCTCTTTCTTCACTGCATTAATCGGTGTCACCGTTTCTCTTTCTTCACTGCATTAATATGTGCCACCGTTTCTCTTTCTTCACTGCATTAATCGGTGCCACCATTTCTCTTTCTTCACTGCATTAATCGGTGCCACCGTTTCTCTTTCTTCATTGCATTAATCGGTGCCACCGTTTCTCTTTCTTCACTGCATTAATCGGTGCCACCTACATTTTACCTTTTCCATGTACTCGTTCATGCTACAATTTACTTTTACATCTTTCGTCATCTTCTGTTCTGTTCTAGTCAGCTCTTTATCCATATCATGATGCATTTTTGTTTCTGTTGTTATTCCCTGTATTTGTAAATTGAAGACATTCTTACACTGATTTAAATAATATTTCTATTCCTGTTAGCCATATGTTAAGTCATTTGCTCTTGTATCCACTACAGTGTACTATGTTTTAATTTCCAGAGCTTTATTTCTTCATATCACAATTTATTTTGATTCTATCATCTTTTCTTCTGTAGATTAAGTCCCATATTCATGAATGCCTATTCTTTGCTCTCGGAATCTATGAATGACTGGCAGCTGTGAGCTAACTAATTGGTATTCGTTAAATAGGTCTGCATGTTGCATCTGGCTTCAAAACAAGAGTAATCACCAGAATATGCTAGTAGAAGCAAAAGTAGGCAAAATACATGCTACTTATACAATTCAACATAGTGAAGCAATTTAGGAACACATAAAAAGCACGTGTACAAGCCCCACTCCCTTATGGCCACAATTCCAGTACTCTTTGTAATGCAGCCATGAATACACTTAGAAAAAATGTTAGCGGTTGCTTCTTCCATCATTAACCTGAATGTGCAACAGGCTTTAATACCAGGTGCTGCTGCCACTGCCAGACCTCGGCCTAGAAGGAGAAGAATGTCCAGACACTGACTTCATGATACTGAAATAATAGAGCACTACAGGGTGGACAGAGATACTCTAGAGAAAATATACAACTTCTTTCATCCTCACCTGGGGCCCCAGGAAAATTATGGAGAACCTTTTCCAGTGGAAACTAAGGTATGTATAGTATTACATATATTAGCTACAGGTACTTTTCAGACACCCACAGGAAGTATACTAGTGGTGCCACAGGCCTCAGCCTAAAAAAATATTACACCAATTTCTAAATTCAATGCTGCAACATGTCAAGGATCATATCTGATCTCCACAGACCCCAGAGGAGTGAGCTACCACCATCTAATATTTATATGTCCAAAGACACACCCTGAGACTCTGCGAGCCATAGCCTTGACACACATCGAAATCAAAGCCCCACCTTGTGAAGAGGGAAAGAGGTTCATTAACAGGAAAGGATATTACCCCATCGCGTGTGTATCGTATGTGTATATATCGTATATGTGTGTATCGTGTGTGTGTGGGATCATCTTCAGTGTGTGTGCAGGTAACCCTGGCAGGTTTCATGACACAGGAAAGGATATTACCCTATCGTGTGTCTGGTGATCTGTAACGCCTGGGGAATCATCTTCAGTGTGTGTGCAGGTAACCCTGGCAGTTTTCATGACTCACACATATGCACACCTGTGACCTGTATGGAAGGTTTTCCAGTCCGTACTTTCCACAAGGTCATCTAGCAGTGGATGCAGGTTATACACTTGAACCTTGTTTTATGATACTCATGAGAAACCGACACAACCCCGCTGAGCAAGATTACAACAATGCACACACTCAAATGAGCACCACACAACCCCATTGAGCAAGGTTACAACAATGCACACACTGAAATGAGGAATATTATAGACCATGTATCTGGTTTGCTGAAATCATGTTTAGACACATCTGTTGGGATCTTACAGACAGTTCAGCCAAAATAGTCACAGTCTGTGCCATGTTGCACAATATAATTGTCAGACAACAGCTGCAACAATGACAAAAAAGCCAAGGACCACACTTTCCAGCACCACAAGCAGGGTCAGCGAGGCCAGCAGACACAGACAAGGAGTCTAAAGAAGCAAAAGCTGCTAATGATCCTGGCAGATGTAGGCATACATGATGTGCTATGGCCCTGGCTAAGAGACAGAGGTTAGCCCTCACACTCAGTACCCAAGTGAAAACCTAAGAAATTAAGTACATACAAACGGTAACAGTGAACATGCAAAATTGTTAGCTTTTACTTAACCATTTAATGACTGAGTTCTGTAAGCATTAGATGGAAAGTCATTCTCAGAAGAGACTACTTGTAGCAGCTACATTAGCTAAGGGAAGCAATAAAGCTGCAAAGAGGTAGAATATGCAAGTAGTATATGTCAGTAATATAAAACATGTCTCATCTGCACAGGAATGTCAGCAGTAACTCAGGAATGATATGTGCAACATAGATATTAAGCTGTCCAATATTTTGCATCATGCATTATATTTTCCTGATGCAGGCACCCCAACAGTGACCAGGGAAATCTTAGCATCATTTGCACAAGGTGCAGAGTAAGCACTAATTACTAAATAGTAGGACTGCACTGATATCTAAGTGGTAGGACTGCATTACAAGTACAAATACACTGAGGATCAAAAACTACATAGCAATCATTTGAACTTGAGCAAGAAAAAAATCAGGACAATACTTTTGATTAAAGCAAGCATTATTTATCCACACTGTGCATCACACATAGGCAACCTGAAATCACAAAGAAATGTGCAAAGGGCAAGGCACAGCCATCATCATTTGCATAATGTATGAGGGGGTTTACAGGAGGGCAATCCTGACATCAAGGAAGTGAGAAATCAACTTAACAGTAAGTATCCATTCTCTGTGGCAACAGATGTAAATTATTCAATACTAATGTTTATATACATATGTGTGTCAGCTGATATGGCCAAACGGAGTTTCACCATATGTCAGTCCGCAGGATCATAATCAAAGCATTGTGCAACTTGAAATAATTACCTGTCAAACAAAATTCTAATAGGCTGGTAAGGAAAGCAGATTGAGGCCCTTCACCCATGATGTCCCAAACAGCCTCCAAACCCCATTTAAGTTACATGTTTATGTAAAGTGAACTAATATCAATTGTGGCCCAATAAAAGTCCTCTTGCCAATGTATTTATTTTCTCACATAGTTCCTGAGTATTCTTAATATGTGCAGATATACCACACAAAAATTCTTTCAACAATGAATTTAACAGTTTCCCCACATTGTGTAAATACAAACCAGTTCCAGAAACAATGGGCCTTCCAGGTGGGTCTAATTGAGCCTTGTGTACTTTAGGAATGACATAGAATATTGGCTCATGGTTGTTGGAGATTTGAAGTTCTTTCACATCATCCGCCTTGCGGAAACCTAACCTCTCCCCTTTCCAACAATTCAAAGGCTCACCATTAAATTCCAAAACTGGGTTATTGGTAAGTTTCCCATAATCTTCTTCAATAGACAATAATTTGCTGACCATTTCATTATACTTGATTTTCAGCATAACTACCCAATTACCCCTCTTATCACATAACTACCCAATTACCCCCTTATCACATAACTACCCAATTACCCCTCTTATCACATAACTACCCAATTACCTCCCTTATTACATAACTACCCAATTACCCCCCTTATCACATAACTACCCAATTACCCCTCTTATCACATAACTACCCAATTACCCCCTTATCACATAACTACCCAATTACCCCTCTTATCACATAACTACCCAATTACCCCCTTATCACATAACTACCCAATTACCATCCCTTATCAGCTTATTTGCACACACAATTACTTGTCATATTTCTTAGCTTTTTAAGACCATCCCGTTCATCCCTGGTAAAGTTGCATGTTTTTTTAGATTTGTAAAACTGATAAAAGTCCAAAAAGATTTCAATGATACCTGGTACACAAAAATTTTATGTTAAAACAATGACATGCATTAAAAACAGAGGTTTAGTGCTTTCATTCTGTCTATTGCAGGAACTTCATCAGAACTAATGAAACTTCACCATTACAAAACCTATTATAAAAACCATCACGTGCTAAAAAAAATGTAATTACATGATTAACTACATACCTAAATGTTTTAACTTTAATACATAATTAATAGAAATCTAGTCATTTAAACCCTTAAAACATAATACATTGAATTTCAATTGCCACTTCAATTCACTTTGAAACAAATGTTCTTCTACATTCCAGCCCCTAAGATCATTGGATATTTGTTCCAAAACTATAAATTCAAACTGATGATCCTCATGAAGATGTAAATGACTGAATAAAGCATTTGTAGATTTTTCATTTTTTATATCAAGACTGCGCTTGTATATTCTACACTTCAATTTCTGACTTATCATGCTGATATAAAATGCGGGACACTTACAACAAGTTGCTAAATAAACTACTGGCTTTGAATTGCAACTAAAATGCCCATCAATTTTATAACTTTTTCCATTCAACATATATACATTTGTTTTATAAACGGGCATTGTAAACATCTCCTACACTTAAGCATACCCTTTTTCCTATTACCTGACCAATCAGAAAGTGTGTCATTTCTAGCCAATCTTTAAAAGACGTGTCCCTCCTGTATACTAAAATTGGCTGATCACCAAACCTATCCAAACATGTTCTCACTCCTAAAGCTATTCTAAACTCAGGATAGGGGCATAAATGTCCTCAGCATGTTTGGTTACAACTTCATCTTTTATTTCTTTTAACAGATTATTAGGATATTCCCTATTCACAAACATATCCAATATAACTGCACAGTCAGTTAGAAAAGTAGTATCATCTGTAACCATGGATGCTAACCACACTATCTGCCCTTTCACCACCACTTTCTTTTGCTTAAGCAGATGCCAACTCTTGCAATGAAGGTACATGTCATAAAAGTCTCCTTTCTGTGAATGTTATCTACATAGCCCATTCTGCTAATATTCTTCAACAATTCTACATCTAAGTTTATTTTATCCATATTATAATAATGTATGAACTTAAAAAATCCAGCTGTTTAAAAAAGAAAATATTAATTTATATTAATCAATTTGCCAAGTGTGTCAGACCATAAAATAAACACCATGTAAAAATGGGTGTAGCATGCTCAAGCATGACAGAGTTGGCTGCTAAAAATGAAAACTTTTTCCTACTGAGCCATGACCAAATTTGCTAAACTAAGGGCACATGCTGCCCCCATCACAACACGTTACTTGTATATAAAACTTTTTATTAAAATAAATATAATTATTATTAAAAACCACTTCCATTAAAGTAGTAATAGCTTGGATTTTGTCATGGTCAAGGCCAGCGAATTCATATAACTGGTGCTCAAACCAATCTAACCCCAAATCATGGGGTATCACTGAAAATAAGTTGACAATGTCTATTGTCACAAAAATGCTTTTTAATATAAATGGGTATTCATTAATCCTCTGCAAAAACTGTCAAGGATCCTTACAGATGTAATCAAGTTTATGAATACTGCTATTTAACATAAAATCTATATATTTTGTATATTTCACTACAAAATAAGTCTTTGATCATGTAGCATTGATGATTGGTCTCAAGGGGGTGTTTCTAAGGACTTACGTATTTTAGAGATGCCAAAAATACCAGTGACTTTTGTATTCGCCATAAAATTATATTCTCCCTGATTAATTTGATGTTTTTATAACAACATGTCAGAGAGATTATTAGCAATCCTCACAAAGGCTCCATTAATCTCATTAGGGACACGACACAATATTCTTCCCCGACAGTATTTTTGACATCCTATCATTTTATTCCCCTTGGTTCATTATTACCAAACCACCCTCTTTTCCATGCTATTATCCTAGCAAATACCTTTCAAACTGACTTATTAATCTCTGTCATATTATATAAAGCATTCCTACTAAGGCTGTCTAAAAAGATTTCTGATTTCCATTTCACATATTTTTTCATATAACTTGCTATTTAATGGAGGTTTAAAACAACTAGGCCTTATTAAGCTAAAAGGGATTTGTATGACAACATGACAAGTGTTAGGAAACCATAATGTTGAGTCTTTTGGCTTTTCCCGGTTAGGGGTCGCCACAGTGGAACTCCGGTCCGCTAATGATTGGTAGTTGATTTTTACGTGCTGAGTTACCAGCCCTGATGCACAACCTTCAACGAAGGTACGCCCATTCATGCATGTCTCCACGCAGAACACGCTCTAGCTGAGAATCGAACTGGTCAGCATCTTACTGTGAGGAGACAACGCTACCGCAGCACCACAATTTCCATCAGTTACAGCATCTGCAATATTACCTCTTTGGCTGGAATGAATGTCAATCATCTTTCTAATAAATTTGCATGTGATGTATTAAAATCCTTATCAGAAAATTTAAACAAATTAAAATCTTGAGCCGAGTTCAACATAATGTTTTGGTATTGAATTGTCTACTTCAGTCATAAACACTTTGTTCACATCCTGCAATTCTGATTCTTCTTTAGTCTTGCCCCCCTGTTGAATGTATATCCCTTTGTCATCTGATCTCTTCCCATTCTCCAGTGATTGAAGTATTTTATTCCGAACCAGTTTGGAATGCTTCAGCTCTAATTAGACTTCTATTTCCACCTCATGAGACACTATCATTAGACAAATGATCCTGTTGTGATCTGATTGGTCAATCATTGGAGGTGTGTACATGCTTCCCATGCACATTGGGTGGCTTAGGATATGCCACTCCCTTCTCAAAACTTTCATTGTCTTTTAAATGTATCCATATTCTGGATTGATATAAAATGGCAAGTTCTACTAACTGTTACAAAAATATGGTGATAATTTAATTCATAATGAATAAATAACAAATCCTTGGTGATAGACTCATTAAATCATCAATATCATTTGTCAGTTGCTCCAGTTGAATATTATTATTATTATGTTTGACTATTAAATATAACAACTCACTCCCAGCGGTATTAAACAGTTCTACCAGTTCACGATGGTACACTGACCCAAGAAGGACTCCATTGCGAAAGCACCAAAAATGCAAACCTTTGGGAATATTTTCCAAATTCTTCACTAAATAACTGTTATTAAGTTGGAGCTTTTGGAAAAATAACAGCTTCTTCTCAAAAAATCTTAACCAGCTCAACCAGTGTACCTTTAGAAATACTATTAGGTGTCAAATTATTGGGTTGAAAGTTAAATTCAAATTGAAAAATGTTATTATTCTCACCCACCTCAGACCGACCAACAGGTGTTAATTGTGTTACAGGCATACTCAAACTAAAGTCATGATTGTAACCATCAACATTGACTTGACAAAGTGCAGACCCTAAAATAAAATTCAATGCACTGCATTTTTCAGATTTAAATTACTTGGTTTGTATTAAATCTGTATTCAAGTTAAAGCATTTAGGTATGTAATTAATCATGTATTTTAATTGTTTTTTAACATATGATGGATTTTAATGTATTTAAGTTTTTTAATGGTTACGTTTCATTAGTTTTGATGAAGTTCCTGCAATAGTTGGATTGTAAGTGTTGAACTTCTGTTTTTAATATTTGTCATTGTTTGAACATTAAATTTTGGTGGTACCAGGTGTCAGTGGAATCTTTGTGGAATTTTGTCAGTTTGACAACTGTTTTGGATGTCTGTATAAGATTGGTTTGTTTTGTAGATTTAACAAAATTTAAATACTCAAATTCAACTTTTTTACACAAATTTGTTCAAACATATACACTGATGATGATGATTTAGGTGGTACAAAATTACTACCAATAGGAAAATAGTGACTGCAAGTTTACCATAACAGGTGCGAGAACGTACATCATTTTCTTCCTCATTTTCTTCATCAACAAAAACGTTACAATTATGTATAAATAAATCCAACAAAGGATCGTCCTCAGCAAATTGTTCACATTCTTTATGTACCACACCAGTCGTTTTTCTATCAAAAAAGACTATCAAGTGCAACTTTCTACAAAAACTTTCAGTTTCTAATAATACTTCTGCCAATGTTGGAAACTTCATTGGAACAAACTTCTGGGACCCTTGTGGAACATACCTGTGCCTCCAAGATGGCCTTACATGTGTGTTGCTTGACACGTAATGACAAATTAACGTCAGGGGGATGGCTAAAAACATGCATTTTCCAACCATGAACACTCCTGTGCAGTACTTTACCATCACAATGGCTAGACAGGACTCTGCCAGCTGTGCATCTGGAGTAACTATACTACCTTGATTAATGGTGTCACCCTCATCTTGTCCTATATCAGATGGCTCTGTGTCATTGGTATGTACAGTCATACTGACTGTGTCCAAACTCTGGGCAGGGGATGTGGGAGCTACAGCCTCAGTGTCAGACTGAGCCTCTGCACACCCAGACTGTAACTCTATCACCAACACCATCATCGTTAGAGGGTACCAATACTCCAACATCAGGTGGTAGTACTTCCACATTACTGGAGAAAGGCTCACCTGTAATTAGAGTAATAAAACACAACAGATAATAACAGAATTAAGGCAGATTTCAATATACATTCTATAAATTAATACAAGTAAAAAGTATGGCCAAACCATTTGCAGGTGGTCATGGAACATCAGCACCAGATATGCCAAGATAGATGAAATAGAGTTGGAAAGAGGAATAATAAACATTAAAATAACGATGACACGTTAAAGACAAACCTAACATATGTATTTAAATAAATAAAGATGTTATATACCTATATCATAAATAAAGATGTTATATACCTATATCATAAATAAAGATGTTATATACCTATATCATAAATAAAGATGTTATATACCTATATCATAAATAAAGATGTTATATACCTATATCATAAATAAAGATGTTATATACCTATATCATAAATAAAGATGTTATATACCTATATCATAAATAAAGATGTTATATACCTATATCATAAATAAAGATGTTATATACCTATATCATAAATAAAGATGTTATATACCTATATCCTCTCTCTATCTCTCACTCTGTCTCCCTTCCCCGCTCCCTTCTTTATCTCTATTTTTCCTTTTCTCACCCTCTATATAACTATATAAATGATAATTGATGGCATACCTGGAGCTTCACCAGAAGACACCCCTTGGTTGTCCTCTACCTCTATACCTATGTTCAGTGCTACATTGGGTGCCCCTGATAAGCTGCTTAAATCCTTTACTGTGGACAGGAACTCCTTCATCTCAGTGAGGAGTGGGTCAGTAGCAGGACCCCACCACCAAAAGTCATCTGTTTCTGTGCTGTAGGACTGGATCTTTTCTTGACCTTAGTGATCATGTCAACAGGCTGATGTCTGCTGTGTTTTACTCAAATCCGTAGCCATGCACAGCATTGACATTATTGACCTTCTGCTGCCAGATACTGTCTTGGAGGGGGTTGTCAGCTAAGCCTTTCTGTGAGATGCATGATCCATGTTGATGGAGGGCCAGCAGCTGAGAATGCAGGGTTATGTGGGCCATATTGTTTTGGAGCCATATCCCTGTATGGGATTAAAAAACACAAATATATGTATCAGAACCAGTGATAGACAAGAAATAAAATGTATTTATGCCAGCATCATTAACCAGAATTAACAGATCTATATAAGTACACATATGTGATACATAACTATACCCCCCAACAAACAATGCAATGAAAAAATGTGTAAATCTGGAACAGATGGCAGCATTAACAATACATCAAGTGTACACAATGAAATAGGTTCATAGGTTCATAGGTAGATACTAGGCTATCTGCCCTAGGACATTTATAAGCCTAGCCAGAATGTATTTGGCTTCCGCCTCCCTATTAGATTAGCCTACTGTGCCTCTGTAAAGTAGGTCACAGGAAGGTACCCTTTTAAGATTAGTTTACTGTGCCTCTGTCTAGCAGGGACACAGAAGAGATCCCAGGGGTGAATTTGTGATTTCCCATCCACGCGTCCAGATTTCGCTTGACGAGGGTCAGTGAGGGGCTATATCTAACATGAATTGGGATTCTATTCCAGAGTGAGGGGAGCCTCCGGGAAATGAATCTGTCCCTCCAACATGTCCTATTTATTTTTGTGCTGAGGTTTAAGTCCCTGGAGCGTGTAGCTCTAAGGGACTTGGATTTTTTGAGGTGGAGCATGTCCATTAATTCTGGATTTGACATGGCTTTGTACATCAGGCATAGATCGCCTCTGAGTAGGCGGTAAGCACCTGAGTAGAGCTGGAGTTTCTTTAGTCGAGCTGCATAGGACATCTGTTTGTAGCCCATGATCCTCTTGGTGAGGTACTTTTGGGGTCTCTCCAGTTGCTGCAGGTGTCGGTAAGGTACATCCCAAAAGGGGCATTGTAATCAATTATGGGCCTGATGAGTGACAAGTAGAGGGGCACAATGACCTCTCTTGATCTAGATGCAAACCCTTTCGGGATAAGGTGGGCTATATAGAAGGTCTTTCTAACCACTTTGGCAACGTGATTATCAAAGGAGAGATTACTATCTATGTCGGTCCCCAAATCTCTAATTACTTCTTCCGTACTTAATGGATTACCACCTATGTGGTAATTTGTTGGCACCTTGTTTTTCACAAAGGGGATGACTATGCACTTTTTAGCATTTAGCTTGAGGCCGTGGCTCTGGCACCAAGCATCTGTCTCTGTGAGACCCTTTTGGAGGATGCTTGTGTCAGCTGGAGATTTGATTATGGCCCCCAGTTTGCAGTCATCTGCGAACTTTGTTTGCCATAATCCCCCCGTGTTAGCCTGAACCTCAGAGAAGTATATACCAAACAAGAAAGGTCCCAGAACTGAGCCCTGTGGGACGCCACTTGTAACTGGTTTGGATTCGGACATGGCACCTGTGATTCTGACCATGTGGGTTCTATTTCTGAGCCAGTTTGCAACCCATCTTGTGATTTAGGGGTTGATATTTATGCTGGTAAGCTTATTTATGATGCCCGAGTGGGGTATTGTGTCGAAGGCTTTTGTGAGGTCCAGGTAGGCTGTGTGGACTACCTTGCCCTCATCTATGGCTTTGGTAACTGTTTCAAAGAAATCAAGTAGGTTTAAGAGGCAAGATCTGCCCTTAACAAAGCCGAATTGGGTAGGGTCCAGTGTCTGGGGACTCCCAATGTCTTTGTTTATGAGTTCCATGATAATATGCTCTATAGCTTTACAGACCAGACTAATGTTACCTTTTGGGATAACCTTTGTTTATGTCAGGCATCTATTACACACAATGCAGTTTTTTTTCTAAAATGCAACTTTCACACTGCTACTAATAAAATAAAATTGTTCTTGCATGTTTTCAAATCCTCACAGAAATGTTGTTATAACAGCATGTAACAGATGAGGATACTTCAAACAACAACTGCTATACCTTCTATATCAGCAAAAACAGACACACTACAGACATCACACAATGTTATCTGAAATGTATGCCATCACAACTGTTTAACCGTTCATTGTAAAGAAAGGTCACATACCTTGACAGGATTTCTGTGATGGTTTGCCAAAAGTAATGCAACTGCAGCAGTCAAACAGTAGTATCTCAAGTTGGTGAATCTAGTCTCTTCTACTACAATAAAAGTGTCCTGACCCAGGTTGTACTTATACAGTGTAGATTATCTCATCTGGTTATGACGAATGGGTAAATCAGGTATCAGCTCATTATCATTTATGTATCACACAATTTGCTGAAAGAGTTGGGCAGGTAAACATAATGTGAGGACCTACATGATACAGTGCATAAACTGTAGCAGTATAAGTGCAAGCATTGAGAAATGGGGTTTACAAAGGGCTTACAAGTGTGACTTATTAGTAGCACATTAATGATTAAGTGTTAAACCCCCCTTTCACTTTGATGTACACTTATAGAGAGAGTGTCAAGGAGAGCAAACTTACAAACTTACAAAGGAAATTGAAGATCACATCAACTTAGTAAATAAAGCATTATAACAAATTTCTGAATATAAAATTAATTGGGAAACATGCTTATGAGTAAATGGTTTGTGAAAGTTTTGTGGAGTACATAAAAATGAAACAAACATACATACAATACATATTTAAATACATGCAAAGCATAATAACATCTGTTTACAAATGAAGCAAAAGACAGTTACTGCTCAAGAAAAAGACCACAGTGTTGACAAATGAGAATGCAGATGCATTTTTCTTTTTTGATCTCTCTCTTTATTTTCTTCCTTTGTATCACTTGGCATTTCACAATGGGGACTAACAGCAGTCAATAGCAATGATACACTTATTCGTCATACACCTTATTCATTCATTTATTTTTTGTTTTGTACAGTTGCTGAGAATATTGCTAGAAACAATGAGGCACATCAAAAATGACTGGCATGTCACAGAGAGGTATGAGGTATGTATGAATGCAAGATCACAATGCATCTGTAACATTCTTACTGTTATTACATTTCAGAGCATCAGCGCATATGAACTTGAGTCACACAGAACTGAGTCAGCATACCTAAGCTATATATCAAGCATACATGCCTGATCCAATAGCTCTTGGCCATTACATTAGGTAATGAATTAATCAATTTGGTTATGTGTGGGTTTAGTTCCCAACAGCAGCAGCAATTAGATTTTATTACAAGATAGTGTCTAAAATGATTTACTGTAATATAAAATAATAAAAATTTCATTTTTGTAAATGGAGTTGTTTACTTGGAATGCATATATAAGATACGCCATAGTCTCCTGTTTCCATACTGTATATTTCAGACTGATGAATTATATGACATATTAATGCATTCATTTCATATTTGGATGTGGTAAAGGTTAACATTATGCCTTTTATTTGCTTGTATTTTGAAATATTTATCTGACATATCATTGATGTTATTATTAATGTTTTCTGTCTCCAGCACAATGTCTGGACACATTGCTGCTGCAACTCAAACTGCCATTAGCAATGGGAAATAGACTGATCACTGAAGATCAGCCTGCCAGTAGAGTTCCTGGGGCTAGGCCAAAGAGGTGCTTCCCTGGGCACAAAGTGTTGGGGGGGTATATATTATCTTATCAAAGAGGCATTACAGCGAATGCCTCTTCATCGACCCCTAAAGAATGAACCGGCAATTCCGCAAACAGCCGATTCAGTGATTTTTTTTTCTTAAGGGAAAAAACTCACTGATCCACCCAGAAACAAAACATCTCTACAAACACATAAAAGTGGGCTTTGCTCCCCACCCCCCCTAACTAAATATACCATCTCCAAGATCACACTACAGTGTGGAAAGGGGCAAATTCACGCTGATGGCCAAGCATTTTTTTTCTCTAGGAAAAAAAAATCACTGAATTGACCATTCAGGAACTGGTGGTTCATTCTTTAGGGATTTATGAAGAGGAATTTGCTGTAATGCCTCTTTCTTCGATAAGATTATATAGACCCTGTTAAGGGCTGTGATTGGACATCCAGCATCCTAATCTCTCTGTAATATAATACCTGTTTTAAAAAAAATGGTATTGCATTTGAGATCAAACTTGAGCACTGAAGTGCTCCATGCATGGTCTAAACTGTAGCAAACAGTTTTATATAGCTGAAAAGTGCAAAAAACATTTTTTTTTCTTTAACTAAAACCTGAGCGCTATAGCACTCCATGCAGGACATAAACTGTAGCAACTCTTTGCTACATTTTTTTACTAAAGTGTGAAAAAGGAGGGTGGGGATAGGTCATAGAAATGAGACCTGGATGGCTGTGGCAGGAGAGAGTGGGGTGTGTCTTGTATATGACTAACCAGTTGATGAATAAGTAGAAGGAGCATATTTTTTTGCTCTCTTCACTTGAAGATCTGGGAGGGCATGTGGATTGGGTACTGTCTGCAGGAAGCATGGAAGAATTATGCATTTTTTTTTTGCTCTTCACTTGAAGAGCTGAGAGGTGGGTCACTATGTTATGGTGGGACAGGCATAGGTTGCTGATAAAGCTGTTGCACTTCTGTAGTGCACCATACCTCCACAGGTTTTGCCTCCACATATGCTATACTACCTGCACCAAAATCATCAGATAGGTGTACTCTTGGTGTTGGTGCAGTGGTACCCTCCAGAAGTAGTAGTGGTGGAGATAACAATTTTTTGACCTGTCAGAAGCTGAGAGGGCTGCTGGAGAACACCATTTAGAGTGACCTTGATGCCCAAATTGGAAAACTAGAAAAAGTCTTACATCAAATTGCAGAGTTGATGCCCCATCTAGTACTGATTCAGGGATATGTGACAGGAGACAACAATGGTAATTCTGAGGGTGAGATTCACATTGTGCTCATGCTGGATGCAGATGTGCTTCAGATATCCCCTACCTATCACCAGTCATGTTGTCCCCCAACCTTTTGAGTCCATCACCATCCCTGTCTTTCTTGTATGTCCTGTAAGTCACTTGCGATCTCGCCTATCCAACCTATCTTACCTTCTTATTCCTAACAATATTCCCCAACAGGCCTATCTACCCCAAAAATGAAAACATGCACCAGTTCCACAAAACAATTAAGCCTAATACATTGCCTAACTGTGCTTGACACAATGGATTTGGAGCGGTTATTTTCACCAAGTCCTGATGTAGTGACGATCCAAATTCTTGAAATTAATTTTAGAATTATACTTTTATGTTGCAAAGAAGTGGATAGCTATGGTGCTGCCCCACCACAATCTTGCACATTCCTTTATTCTTCTCTCTGTGTCCAACCCTCTTCTTGCCCTGATTTGTGCCAGTGTCCTATCAATCCCTTTTCACATGTTTATTCTGGTCAAATAATAGAATTACACACAATACACATTGCCAGAGAAGATAAGTTGAATGCTCAGGAATGCTTGATTGCCAGTCTGCTGTTCCACAGTTATGATTGCCATCAGTACAGCATACTGTGAAATAGCCACATCACTCACACTAGAACAATGTATGTGAATGACAGGATGGATAAGTTATCTAAGCAGTATGTGGTTACTTGTGATCAACACATGTCTGTCTGTTATGCACACTACTTCGTCTTCAACACACTGGTGTGGAAATCCTTACAAATGTACAGTATCCTGCATTTAAACTCAGACTTTCCCCATAGCCTTGCAGTTGATACCATGTATTCTAGATTTTGTACTTAAATTGGTTAAGTGTTCGAATACAGCGATAACTGACTAGCATGACTGAGTACATATTTGTCTGTAATGCTAGGTGGGACTGGCCACACACACACACACACACACACACACACACACACACACACACACACTGCCCAATGGAATTACTGACTTGGGTATGGAGCATAATAACATTTGTCACAGGCCAGTGTACAGTCTGTGTACATACAATGTAAATCTTCATCCAGTCACTTAATACAAATTAATGTTTAATCTGGCTGTGATTAATGTTACTGTACTGTCATATAGGTGTGATTCATGTATTTAACAAGGCTCATTTCCGGGAGAAATGTCAGGGCTAACATGATGCATATTGCATTCACATGTTTACTTTGACAGACTTTTATATTAATATCTATGGTGTGGCACTTGCACCAGAAATGAAACATGGCATATCATTGATTAAACAAATGCATCATACTCAAATAATTGTAGCCTCACATTTGCTACATTTGTCCAGTAAGTGATGTAATAACACATTAATGCTGGTCTGTAATTTTCTATTTCCTCAATCTTGTCCGGGCTACCTATCCATTTGTGTATACATGGCTTCACTTTACAAACCTGAAATACTGAAATATTGAAATTCAGTATCCCAGGACTGTAAAGCCGAAAACTGCAAAACCCAAAACCCAAATAGCCCAAAATTCAAATTTGCGACTACCCACACACACACTCCACACACAAACAAGCACACATACACCTTCCTTCCCGAACTAAAAAAGTAATGTCTTTCAGCTTTTCCTGGTTAGGGGTCGCCACAGTGGAACTCCGGTCCGCTAATGATTGGCAGTGTTTTTTTACGGTACCGAGTTGCCAGCCCGACGCCCAGCCTTCAAAGAAGACACACCCATTCACGCATGCACCTACCTGCATGTCTTTAACATCACTCGACTGTGGGGAGGACATGCAGACACAACACAGAAGGTGCTCCAGCTGAGAATTGAACAGGAGGACCTCTTGCTGTGAGGCGACAATGCTAACCACTGCACCACCATGGCATTAAACCTTCATCCCTGAATTATAAACTGATAAAACACACACAAACACAACAAAACAAACACTATCGCTAACCCTACATATAAGCAGGGGGGCAAGCACCCATTCACCCCCATACCCCTCCTTACTTATATATACTAACTCCGAGGTCGCACTAAAAACACAAACACACAAAAACCACCACTACACATTTTACATTCCCCTTGCACAAACACACATCACATATGAATAAATACCACCACTTGCAACACTTACACACTCACAATCTCACCTACCTATCACAACCCACACTACAAAACTCCAAAAACACTCACACAAACTGAAATCCCTACACCAAACCCCTAATAAAACATCACTTACCTGAATTTCCAGCTACATCCACACCACGGATTCGATATTTCCACATTCATTTCCACACTCGGTATTCTGCATTTTTGCGCAAGTGCAGTTTCGACACTTTGGTCTCGAGCTACTGAAGTTCGATATTTCAGTAGTTTGAGATTCTGAAGTGAAACTGTATACACATAATACATGCTATGCACAGTGATACACATAAAGACATTCATACCCACACACCTCATTTGTCAGAGGATTGACAACACTTGGGTTTTACCTTCATTTATGTGCATGTTCAGGTATGTCACATGACCAAACCCCTCGTAGGTTCATAGATTAGTATTAGGCTAAATGTCCTTGTGGACCATTATAAGCCTAGCCAATTACCCTATGTGAGAATCAAACCCTGCACCTTGTGTCTGTAAGGCAAACACCTTAACCATTATGCCAAGTACTCATATTTCACATCTGCTACCGCTGAAAATGTATAGCTGATCGTTACTCTGTCGATGTCTTGGTCAAAGTGCCAGTTCTGTGCATATGTCATGTCCTTTCCATTGCAGTACATATATACATACATACATACATATATACTCAGCACAAATGAACCGTCACAAACATTCACAGCATGCAGGTTGCTACCACAAATGTTTTTTCATCAATTAATACTATTGGGATGATTGCACTGGTGTTTGTGATTCTTCTCAGTATCTCTACCTTGTCATAGGTGTATATAGTGCCAGGTGTGAACACTGCCATAACACCTTGTCATAGGTGTATATAGTGCCAGGTGTGTACACTGCCATAACAGCACTGAAAGCCTTACAATTCTTTAATCTGAATGCATGTTGTAACATCAGTCATAAAGATGTAATTAATTCCTTTGACTACTCACACAGTATACATTATAGTGACAGAGTAGGTCCGTACACCTGCAACATATGGGTACAGCTAGGCATTCTGATATAAAACTTTGAGTATACATCATTTTTCTGAGCATGTCTTAGGAAATCTATAGTAGGAAATGTACATTTTATAACTGTATAAACTATTGTATAATTTACATTCATATACAGTGCTTACTTTGCTAAGACAACTTTAACTTCACAATAACCTTTCTATGGTTATACATGTCAAACATGACAATAAAATGTCCCTTTGTGAAATGCATAGGGCAACATATTTAGAGGTCAGTTTAATAGTTTTACATGATAGGCAGAGACATATAACTTTCAGGATACACCCTTGATGTGCATTACCTGCAGTAGGTGTAATATCCCCTAATGATCTACTTTCCTTGCTGTTATTGAACCGCTAACATTTAAATTAATTTTATGTGAAGCAAATTTGCTCCATTTGTTATACTGTGGCTGTGTCTCTCTCACATGCTTTTGTTAGCATTTCTTTTTTATTATGTAGATGTGTCCTCAAATGGACAGGATTATTTCAACTGTTAACAATAAGTTGAATTACTATTGTGTGGGCATTAATCTGCTTATATATAACTACACCTTCCTCATTAAACTTTCCCTGCCTCTTAATTATGTACTTCAAGTTGCCCTTGCCCTGTATTGTGCTATCCACTCATGCTCGCTTACTGGGGTTGCATGTAAATACACCCTATTTATTTTGTGTGCTTGAGCCTCTTTGCACCTCATTGTCACTAGCAGGTGTTTTGGCCATGAACAGGTGCTGTTGAACATGCAGTCCTGTTTAGCAGCTTGCTTATTTGATGAGCATTGCTGCTCGTCACACTAACAGGAATGAAACATGTAAGCTCAGAGTGATGTGTGCATGCATGTGAATTCAACACCAGGTTTGTTTTTGTTGCATTATCCATATGTTACCTCTGTTTCTACAATATTCAGTATAATTTTCCATATTTAATTTTCTGGAGCTTTACTTCTTAGGATTCTGCTGAAAGGGAGTCTTGTATGGTCCAATCACAATATGCCAGTTAACAAATAGAAATAAATAGATAAGCAAATAAATACACAAGGTGACCCTTTGTGTGACCGGTAACAGTGGGGCATATATCCAAAGATGGGCAGCTGTTTTGGAGATATCTGCACTAATGTTGTCCAGTCCGGCTGTCATGGTAGCCAGATTCTCAGATAGAATTAACATGGATAAAATGTAAACTATATAATAGGCCATCATCTTTTTAAGGCTTAAGGATAAATAAGTACTGTGATGTTAATGCTGAGAACATATAAAGATGCAACTATATCTTTTGTAGTAGGTAGAGACAGAGACATGTCTTGTACAGGTAGCAACCAGTTTCTCTTAAATGGAGCATGCACTCAGTAGAGGCTGCCATTTTATATAACTGAGAGCAGAGATGCCATATGATGAAAGTGTTCACATGTTCACTCCACATTACAGTATTTATAGGAAGGTCACCAGCACACACATGTGCAAACTATACAGCTGACACAGACAATAAAATATTGTTAGCAGTAGTAAACTGAAAACTATAAATACCAGTCATGAAAATGTGATTTTAACTGTTCAGCACCCTATTTTCACAAACCTCTAGTCAGTCAGTGATGTTATAATTATATATTAGGTAAGTGAGTGGAGTCAACTCTCCAGAGCAATAATTAATGAGGGGCAAAGGGGGAAGCTGCCCTGAGTGCAATTTGTTTGGGAGTGTGATAGGCAGGTGCTGATGGGGGTGGAATGCAGTACTGGCTTCGCAAATGAGTGCTGATACTGTATTTGCACTTATGGCTGAAGCACTAAGTGCTGAAATGCTCAGTGGGATATTTACTAATGCTTATGCTTCACTGACGAGCCTGTAAAAAAGAAAAACATGTTGTGCGTACTGCTAGTGATGTTTGCTTTTACTGGCCTGAATGCCTCAATAAGGCCTTGTACAAAGTAAAAGGTCAGTGAGATCATTCAGAAAGCGTAGATATGAGACACCTGAATGTCCTTAAGAGGTCATGGCCATCCTTACTAGGACGGTTAAGGTATTACATAGTAAAATGTATGATTTGCCAGGATAGTCTTACATGTTTCTGTCTGCTTTTTTTGTGACCATTTTACTTTTTTTTTCTCTTGAAAGATTGATTGGAAACAATAATTAGTTTATTAGGGAGTAATTTGTCAAATACAGGATCAAATCAATTAAAAGCATTTATAATCTCTCTTGACTGGTCTGGTTGCTATTCAAGGCATCTACCAGGAAAATGATACAGACCATTGCCTCATCTGAGACAATACTGTGGATCACCAAACAGGCTGTGCCTGCCTCTCATCTTGGGATTGGTGCTAATGTTTTGCTTATGGTGAGAGAATACACAAAGGGACATTGTAACCCAGCAGAGTGAAGCTGTGGTGAGACCAGCACTAGTAGTAGCCAGGCAGTAGCCATTCATGCGACTCCTCTCTTTTCATCATTGTTGACAAGCTAATTATTTGTTTTTAGTAAGTACTGCTTGATTTGCTTCTAACTTCATAATATTTGCTGAAATATTTCATCCTTAAATTTTCAGGGTCAATCTACTAGTTTCCTCTTAGGTGTTTGGCTATGCCCTGTAGACTCAGACACCTTGAGCGTCATTTTTTTCTGTAAAAGTACGACTGAAATTTCTTTAGTACCTAGTTGTGCACAGTACAACTAGTTTTCAGTGACAAGCACTGTGTCCAGAGTTGCAAACTGAATACCCCTAACATTGCTTTATATTCTCACTCCAGCTATCTAATCAAAAAAAAAAGGTCTGTTGCCATTGATATGAGCTTTTCCACTATCTCCATTACCAGCTTGGTGGATATGGGCATCCTGAGGCAATGTAGAAATTGCCTCATGTTTACTGACAATCAGTTAATTTAACAAACGGATATGATATATGACAAACGTATGTACACAATGCCATTGGAAGCAAAGCCCTCATATAAAAGTACACTAATGTCAATAAGGTTGTCAGTAGAACACACGATGCACCCATCATGCACAATTCAAAGCAGACATATAAACCCACTTATGCTGAGGCACTTAAATGGAACCTTCTTAAACCACAAAGTCCTCCTAGATGAAGTACACATAACACCCTCAGAGACCCCAAATGCAGTCATTCAAAATAACACACACATCAACTCACAGAGCCACATCTCATGGACCCTCTACCTGTAAGTCCATAAGGCAAGCCATCACACAACCCAACATCCTGGTCATTGGAGACTCCATCATGAGACACACTGATGTCCCTCCCACCAGGCTGAGTAAGGAGAAAGTCATGGTCAGTTGCTTATCAGGGGCTAGGATCTGCCACATTACACACACACTCCAGTCTTTTGGAACACAAGTAATAGTATGACACTGTCATAGTCCACGTTGGAGTAAATGACCTGAGATGTACCTCCCTAGAATATATGAAGAGAGATATCATGGAGGTCTTGGAATAGGTATCTCAGGCTGGTACAAGCCTAGCACTGAGTAGCTTTTTACCTTCTCCAAGGATTATGCCACAATAGAAACAAAAGATGACTGACATTAATAATTGGCTTAGTTTCTGCTGTCATTGTAAGGGGGTGCAATATTTGTCAGCTTGAAAGGAGATGGTCAACAGATCATGCTGCTTTGCCATGGATGGTCTACATCTCTACCCTCTTGGCTTTCAAATGTTAGTTAAAACATTGTCTTCTCCCATAATGTCATTTTAGGTAATGCCAAACTGAAAGTACTTCTGACGTAGCAAATCAAAACCAAGAAAATCTAAAGGTATTACTGCTCAGTATTAGGAGCCTAAACAAAAAGCTCCCCTCCCTAGAAGCTTTCTTCACCCTAGGGAATGCCAATGTCTGTGCAGTCACTGAGGCATGGTTTAAAGCCACAGAAAGCACACCAACAGTGCAAGGTTATAATGCATTCTACAAATTTAGACCAGCTACTATGCAAAGAGGGACTAAAAGTGGAGGTGTATCTATTTACATAAAAAATAAATATACCTCAAGGCTGTTCAAACAGGACAATGCACGTGAGCTGCTCCATGTTCAAGTCACCATAGGCAAAATCCAATATCACTTCCTTGCCAGCTATAGGTGTCCCTCTATGTCCCAGGAAACCCATATCATGTATTTAAACTTATTAGAAACACTAACTATCCAACCCAATACCATATTCATGGGTGACTTTAATTACCCTACTATTAACTGGGAATCCTATATAACACCAAACATGCAGGCACAGCGATACCTAGATTTTGTAAACACAAACTCTCTGAACCAAATAGTCAATACACCAACCAGGGGTGCAGCCATACTGGATCTGGTCCTCACTAATATGGGTGACTGCTGCACATCCCCTACAGTAACATCTTCCCTGGTAAGGTCAGACTACAAAATGGTCTCCTTTGAAGTAAAAATAAAACCTGGATTCCCAGCTAAACCTGGAATATTCAGGAACTACTTTAAGGCTAACATCCTGCTATATTAAGTGATAACCTGGCAAAATTTCAAGCACCTATAATCCCTGAGAACACTGCTGGGTATGCATAACTGTTCACAGAAACCCTGTACAAGCATGTTTATAGTTGCATAGAGGCAGCTGTACCCCCACAGAAAGAAGTACAGAATTAACTCAAAAAAACATGCCACCCTGGTGGAATCACAAAATCAATAGGCTGTATAACAGAAGGAAGACAATTGTGGCAAAAATTAGGAGGTGCAGCACCCAGCAGGATAAAAGCACTCTCAAACTAAACAAACATGTCAGAAGACAAATAAAGTCTACCAAAGCCAGATATATGAGGTGAATTTGACCTCCCAGGCCAAAGACAACCACAAGGCATTCTTTATCTGTATTTGCATCTTTAAAGGCAATACACAGTTGTCTGCAGAGTTCACTGAAAATGTAGCCATATATACCAAGACACAAGATATAGCAAACATACTGGCTGATAAATTCAGCTCCAACTTTACCCCTCTGTCCCCCTCAACCTTCCCTTAGAAAATACCATCAAATATAACTCCCCCTGCTATCACTAGTGAAAAGGTCCTTAATGCTCTCTCTAAGGCCAAGAACACTGCATCAGTGAGCCCAGACAGTATCACAAGGTGCCTTCTAAATAGCATGAAACATGACCTATTTTTGCTTCTTGAATTGCTATTTAACTATAACCTCTAAACAGATTTCGTGCCTCATGAATGGAGAACAGCAACAGTCATCCCTCTGCACAAAGTTGGGCCATCTAGAGACCCTGGAAACTACAGACCCATAAGTCTCACTAGTCTTATATGTAAAGCCATGGAAAGAATTATCATGGAGATGATCAATAGAGATATAGTAAACCTCCAGACACTGGACCTAACCCAGTTTGGTTTTGTCAAGGGCAGATCATGCCTACTCAGCCTGGTAAACTTCTTTGAGAAGGTCACCAAAGCAATAGATGAGGGCAAAATGGTTCATACTGTCTACCTTGTCCTGGCCAAGGCATTTGACACAAAACCCCACTCAGGCATTATTGACAAACTCAAGGGATTAGGTACAAACCCATATGTCACCCAGTGGATAGCCACCTGGCTTACAGACAGGACCCAGGAAGTTAGAATTGGGGAGTCCACCTCTAAAAACAGGCTAGTCACAAGAGGAGTCCCTCAGGGATCAGTCCTTGGACCGCTTCTCTTTGGCATTTACTTCCCTGAAGTTAAGGCCAATGTCAGTGGTCTCTGGCTGAATATATTTGCAGATGATTGCAAATTAAGAGCTGTCATTGAACCCCACACTGACAAAAATGTTCTCCAGGAAGGGTTGACACAGACAGAAAACTGATATCAGAGTCATGGACTAAAATTAAATGTCAAGAAATGCATAATACTATCCTTCGGGAAGTCATCCACCCCTGGTAACTATTTAATTAACAACACACCCCTTAGAGGTGACCCAGTAGTCAGGGACTTGGGGACACACATAGATAGTAATCTAGCCTTTGCCTATCACATGTCTACAGTAGTGAGGAAATCATTCTATTTTGCGCAACTTATAAACAAAGGTATGGCATCTAAGTCCAAGGAAGTCATTGTTCCACTGTATTCGGCATTCATCAGATCTATAATTGAGTACAATGCCCCCTTTGGTATGTACCTAAGTAGGCATATCCAACAACTGGAACATCCACAGAGGTTTGTTATTAAAAGAATACAGGGCCTAAGTAAAATGTCCTATGCAGACTGCCTCAAGGTGGTATCCCTGTATTCGGTCTCATACAGGCTTCTGAGGGGAGATCTATGTCTGGCATACAGGGCATTGTCAGACCACACTCTGATGGTCCTCCTGCATATCTGGAAAACAAACAGCACCAGAATTTCCCATTCTAAAGACTTGAACCTTGCCTGTGATATAAATAGGACCTGCTGGAGAGACAGATATGTATCCCAGAGAATACTCTGGCTCTTCTGGTACAGGCTCCCCATCCATGTGAAGCAGAGTTCCTCCCTCACCTAATTCAAGTGTAATCTGGACAATTGGATGGGGGTAGGAAATGTATCCCTGGTTTGGCACCTATGTCTCTGATGGACACAGGCAACATGTAAATGGTTTATCTCCCAAGCCCCTACTTACACTTATCAAGGGTATCAGAACTTGTCAGACATTTGGGATGTATGGCTAGGATTAAAAAGGCCCTTACAGTCATTAGCCTAGTAAACACCTATAAACCTGTTAAGTGGGGTTTTGGTAGGTAATAACAGTAGAATCTATTGCATGCAGTGAGTACTATGAGGTTTGATTATTTTCATCCACAAAATATCAGTGCAAGGCCTTTAGGATACCCCAAGAATGAGAAGTCTGGCTCTTCAACAAACCCATATTGGCTACAAGGCAGAGAACGTGAAGCTGTTTTTGGAGACTTGCTTCTATTTTAATATTTCAAGCTGATAACATTTATGCTGAACTTTGTACAGGAGAAGCAACAGATGATGTACAGTGTCTGTTTTCACAAATAACACTGAAATAGCAATGTTTGTTTAGACGTTTTAATAAGAAACATTGCTCTTGAATGAGTGTGAACACTGTATTTTGTGATATTTACATTAAGAACTTTGTATCAAGAGAATCAGTACTTGTTTCATCCTTCTTTTATCGGCAAAGTTAGTTAATGTTGCTATGTCAGAGAGTTTATGTGTGCGTATGTGTGTGTGCGTGTGTGTGTGTGTGTGTGCATGCACACGTGTGTGTGTGTGTGTGTGTGTGTGTGTGTGTGTGTGTGTGTGTGTGTGTGTGTGTGTGTGTGTGTGTGTGCATGCACACGTGTGTGTGTGTGTGTGTGTGTGTGTGTGTGTGTGTGTGTGTGTGTGTGTGTGTGTGTGTGTGTGTGTGTGTGTGTGTGTGTGTGTGTGTGTGTGTGTGTGTGTGCATGCGTGTGTGTGTGTGTGTGTGTGTGTGTGTGTGTGTGTGTGCATGCACACGTGTGTGTGTGTGTGTGTGTGTGTGTGTGTGTGTGTGTGTGTGTGTGTGTGTGTATGGCATTCACATGTGCAGGTGTGCATGAACACATACAAGCACATGCACAAGCAAACACTCTGTGAAATCAGAAATGTACTTATTTTATAAATAAACTTTCCTGGTTTAATGTAGTTTATGTCCTTGACAGTTCTCCTCGCTCTGTCATTCTAGAATAAGTGAAACCTTTTGTGTTCCTTATCCTCGATGACTTAGTGGGAAGTGATGCCTGCTAAACTGCCACTGGTCATGACACTTCTTTCTGTCAAAGAACTCACTTGTTACTAAGAACTTGGCAGGTGTAACTTTCATCCTGCACTGTTCATCTCCATTTCCAAAGTTCTTGCTTCCTTGGAAGTATGGACATGAATCCTGCCTGGATGTCCCCTTGTAAGCTCTGGTACATGCGTCTGTTTGTCAGCTTGGAGAGACCTCCACTTCTCCATTACAGGTCAAATAATTCTATTGACCTGCACCCCGTCTCAAAAAATAACCCTTATCTCATCTCCTGTTTCTTCTGTCTTCTTCCTGCCAACTCAGGTGAAGTGACTGTTCAGTTGTCAGCAAGAAAGGAAATTATTTAAGTAAGAGGTCAATAAAAACAATGCAGATCGAGCCTGCATTCATGATTATGTCTGAGTATTAATTTTAAGGCAATGTCAATGTTTATGTTTTAATTAAAATGTTCAGCCTAGTGAGCCCTGAGGACTGCATTTATGATCTTAGTTGCAACAGGCATTGTGCTTGCCATTAAAATGATTTATTTTATTGTATTTAGTTTAATAAAATAATTTAGTGTATTACACTGCAATAAAACTGCAATAAATTGTTCTGTGATGTAAAACTAGTCCTCTCCTATAAAAGGAGTTTTAGTTTAACAAGGAAAATGGAAAACAAATACATGAATGGCTTTGGGGCATAACAATGCATAAATGTCCCACATCTGATATTTTATAATGCAAACCAGCCTAAAGGATTTACTCCAGTTTTTGCTGTAAATATAACATACCCCACCAGAATGCAAATAATTGGTCCACTGTTCCATACAGCCCTCTACGCCTGGTTTGTATTTGGATTGGACATGTAGAACAAAGTAACATGCTGAAGCATAATATTAACAATGTCAGTAAAGTAGAGGGACCTCAGCAGTTTAGAATCCCCTCTTCATAGGTTCACTGGAGATTACTAAGCTGATGGCCCAAGAGGACTTACATGCCTAGCCATATTTAACCTGAGTTTCCTAATTTTCAATGACTAGGTGATCAAAGTTCACAGAGGTATGAGCCTATGCTATGGTATCTATGGTATACCGACTGCCTATGTCCATGAGGGACATGGGTGCCACCTCAAGGGTAAATTTATGATTGCCCATCCATTAATCTAGGGAAGCTTGTTCCAGAGAAGTGGTAGTCTCAGAGAGACCTATCTATCTCTCCAACATGATTTATTTATGTCAGAGGCTGGGTTAAGATAACTGGAGTGAGGGACCCTCATGCAGTTTCATTTATGAGTGTGTAACATTTGCATCACGGACAGATCAGAGACTACCCTGCAGGACAGACAGAGACTACCCTGCAGGACAGACACAGATCTCCCCTTAGGAGTCTGTAAGAGACAGAACATGGTGAAAAAACTTTCAATCTTTCTGTTCATATGTTCATAGGTGTGTACTTGGCTAATGGCTCTGGAGCCTTTACAAGCCTAGCCCATAGGATTACCCTGGCATTGTGCCACCCAACCTTAGTTCCCAGTGGCTTTGTCGAGTAAAGTCACTGGAGTGATCCCCGGGATGAATTTTCTATTTCCCATCCACTCATCAAGATTTCTCTTGAAGAGGCCAGTGAGGTGCTCTGCTTGACATGTATGGGAAGTCTATTCCATAGAATGGGCAGTCTCTGGGTTATGAACCTGTCCCTCCACCATGTTCTGTTGATTGTGGTAATGAGGTTGAGATCTCTGGATCATGTGGTGTGGAGGGATTGGGATTTCTTCAGATGTAGCATTTCTAGCAGAGCTGGGTCAGACATGGCTTTGTAAGTCAAGCAGAAATTGCCTCTAAGTAGGCGATATGAGACAGAGAATAATTGGAGTTTTTTTATTCTGTCCATATAGAACAAATGTTTAAGGCCTTGGATCCTCTTTGTGAGGTATTTTTGTGGCCTCTCCAGTTGTTGCAGGTGTTTAGTGAGGTACATGCCAAATAGGGCATTGTACTCAATAATTGAACTAATGAGGGATGAGTAGAGGGAGACAATAACCTCTTTCTTCCTGGATGCAAAACCCTTAGTAATGAGATGTGCCACATAGAAGGACTTTCTGACTACAGTGGCAATGTGGTAGTCGAAAGAGAGGTTGCTGTCAACCTGTGTTCCCAGATCTCTTATAACACCTTCTGGGTACAGTGGACTACCATTGATGTGGCAATTCATAGGAACTAGGTTTTTCCCAAAGAGGATGACAACACATTTTTTGGCATTGAGCTTAAGGCCATGGGTCTCAGTGAGGCCTTTTTGTAGGATGTCAACATCACTTGGGGAGTTAATAATAGCACCCAACTTGTAATCATCTGCAAACTTTGTCAGCCAGAGTCCCTTTGTGTTGGCCTGGACTTCAGAGAAGTAGAAACCAAACAGGAGAGGACCCAGGACCGAACCCTGTGGCACTCAACTCGTGACTGGTCGGCAGTGTGACTTGGAGTCAGCTACTTTCACACTGTGGTTTCTACCTGTGAGTCAATTTGCAACCCACCTAGTGATATAGGGGTTGATCCCTAGCTTAGTGAGTGGGGAATGGTATCAAAAGCCTTGGCCAGATCAAGGTAGGCTGTATGAACCACCATGCCTTCATCCACAGCTCTGGTGACTGACTCAAAGAAGTTGACCAAGTTGAGCAGGCAATATCTACTCTTCTCAAAACTAAACTGTGTGGGATCCAGAGTTTGGAGATTCCCTATGTTGTTGTTGTTGTTAATCTTTCAGTTAGGGGTCGCCACTGCGGAATTCCGGTCAGCTAATGATTGGCAGTAGATTTTTTATGAACGCCGAGGTGCCAGCTCGATGATCAACCTTTAACGAAGGCACGCCAATTTATGCATATTTTTCGAATGCCACCCAACCATGGGGAGGACATGCAGACTCCACACAGAAGGCACTCCCTGCACTCTAGTCGAGAATCAAACGGGAGTTTGGAGATTCCCTATATCCTTGTTTATTAGGTCCATTATGACGCATTCCATAGCTTTGCATATCAGACTCATAAGGCTAATGGGGCGATAGTTCCCAGGGTCTGTAGTCACTCATCCTTTGTGGAGAGGGATGACTGCAGCAGTGCGCCATTCGGTAGGTAGAAAGCCTGAGGTGAGGCTGTGAGTGTACACGGCACACAGGTGAGGTGCCAGTTCATTCTGTAGTTCATGTAGAACACAGCCAGGGATATTGTCAGGTTCCATAGAAGCTGTATTCTTGGCTTTGGACAGTGCTGTTTTAACTGGTGCAGCAGTAATACTGGGTGAATGGCAATCTACTGGTATTGTGAATGGTGCCTTAGGGGGGAGAGAAGAGTAAAGTTGGCACTGAATCTGTTTGCCAGTATATTGGCAATATATGTTGGCTCAGTATAGGAGTTACCGTTGTGCAGTAGCTCAGAGGAAATCTGGGTATTGATGTGGAGATTCTTTATATAACTATAGAAGGCCTTGCAGTTGTATTTACCATCTGCTGCAATTCTGTTTTCATAGCTAGCTTTAGAGGAATTGATGAGGGATCTCAATTTTTTGTTGAGGCTGATAAGGGAGTTTTTCCAGTCTTGGGACATTACCTTATTCTCAATCAGTTTCCTCCTTTTATTGTAGAGTTTGTTTATGGCAGGGGACCACCAGATTGTCTTCCTTTTTTTGGAGGAGAGTGTCTTGGTTCTATTGGGTATGGCAAGATCCATGCATTTGTGTACATGTTTGTACAGCGCATTGCTGTATGATATGGCGGTCATGCAATTGATCTCCATTTGCATGGCAAATTGAAGTTATCCACCTCTGTTTTTATGAGCCCAAAATTTAGCTTTGGAGAAGTTTTTCATGGTGCTTACCTTTGCGTGGGGAGGGGGATGTGGATTTCCAAGGTGATTAGTTTGCGGTTGGATCTAACCAGACTTATTTTGTATACCTTATATCTCCCTGGTGAGAAACATCTTGGGTCACTCCAGCTGTTGCAGGTGTCTGGGGATGTGCATGCAAGAGGGTGCATTGCACTCAATTATTGCTCTGATGAGAGCTGAGTACAAAGGAATTATAACATCCTTTGATCTTGATGCCATGCCCTTACTTATGAGTTGAGCCACTTAGGACTTTCTCACCACCATGGACACATGGTGGTCAAAGTTCAGATTACTGTCAACCTAAGTACCCATATCACTTACCACTGGGTCTACTCTTAGGGTGTGCTCTCTACATTGTAAATAGCTGGGGGTTATATGCTTTCCCAAAGGGAATAATTATGCATTTTTGTATTTAGTTTCAATCCATGGCTCTGGCACCAGTCATTTATCTGCATTAATCCTTTCTGAATTATATCAGTATTGTTAAGTTATTCAGTGACTTCTCCCAATTTGCAGTCATCCACAGACTTAGTCAGCCAAATGCCATCTATGTTTTTCTTGACGTCTGAGAAATAAATGCCAAACAAGAGAGGACCTAGTATAGAACCCTGTGGTATGCCACTGGTAACTGGCCTCTTACTAGAGTAAATTCAACCACTTTCACAGTATGTGTCCTGTCAGTGAGCTATTTGGCTACCCACCTGGTGATATAGGGGATTATGCACAGTTGAGATTCTCTATAATATGCGGGTGGGGAATTGTGTTGAAATGCCTTGGTCAGGTCAAGGTAGACTGTATGCACAGTCTTTCCCTCATCCATGACCTTGGTGACCTTCTCGAAGAAGTCAAACAGATTTAACAGACATGATTTACAATTAACAAATCTGAACTGGGTTGGGTCCAAAGTTTGGAGATTACCTAAGTCCTAGTTGATAAGGTCCATGATGACTCTTTCCATTGTCTTACAGATGAGGCTAGTTAGGTTTAGGGGTCTATAATTGCTGGGTTCGATGGTGGACCCCACCTTGTGCAGCAGAATGAATGCTGCTGTTCTCCATTCTGCCAGAACATAGCCTGTCTGGAGGCTGTGGTTCAATAGGGATCCAAGTGAGCTGCTAGATCAGGTTTTAAGTTATTTAAAAAGCAACCATGGATGTCATCAGGGCCCACTGAGGCTGTGTTTTTACCCTTAGAGTGTGAGTCAGATGACCTGTTCTCTGGCGATAGCAGGCTGAAGAATGGTGGCAGACATACTTTGGGGACGATTGGTGGGATCAGGGAAGTGAAGCTTTATCCACATCTACCAGGCAGCAGGTTGTCTATTCCCTCCAGTTACATATGGGTGGTGCCATCCACAGCCAGCTCTGTGCATGGCTGGGAATTCCCCATTTTGGATGTAGTTAAAAAATGCTTTGTGATTTTCCTTGGCTAGGGAGGCTATTTTTGCTTCATAATTTGCTTTTGAGGACTTGACCACATCTCTGATGTACTTGTTTATAATAGTGAGGGGTTTCTCTTCTGGTGTATCCATTCTTACTCATTTTTGGACATTGTTTTCTTTCTTTTATTGTATAGCCTGTTTATTCCAGGGGTCCCCCAGGGTGGCTTCTTTTTCTGGTAAGACCTGGGTTTAATCTGGTCCAGGACTGCTCATTCTGTAAATCTACTTAAGTAGCTGTACAAGGGATTGCTGTATTCTTCTGCATAGCATTCTGTGTTTTCTGCTTTCAGGTGGGCTTGCAAATTTCTCATGCCATCCCTTAGTAGGAGATAATTTGTCTTGGAGAAATTCTTTAGCATTTTTTAGCTTAATAGGGTGTCTGGCCTTATATTTATTTTAAAGGAGACCGTTTTGTAGTCTGATATTTCCAAAGAGGACATGTCATGGGTGGGGTGTGGTGCTCCCCCATATTAGTGAGTACTATGTCCAGGATATTTGAGCTCAAAGTGGGTGTGCCAACCAGCTGTTCCAGAGCATTTGCATTGACAAAGTCCAGGTACCTCTGAGCCTGCATGTTAGTGGTAATGTATGTTCCCTAGTCAACGATAGGATAGTTAAAATCAGCCATGATTAAGGTATTGAGCTGCATAGTTAGTGACTCCAGTAAGTCGAGGTGCCAGGTATGTTTTTTCTGGTTCATGGTGGGGGACCTTTAGCTAGCAATGATGTGATAGGAGATTTTGCCTTTGGTTAGTTGGACAACAGAGTTGTAATGTTTGATCAGCCTCGAGGTGTACTTATCTTTTATGAAGATGGATACACCTCCTCCTTTAGTTCTTTCTTGCTCAGCTGGTAGTTTGCACATATGGAAGGGGTTGTAGCCTTGCATGACAGGGGTGCTTCCCATGGTTTTGAACCATGTTTCAGTGACTGCACAAATATCAGCATTTGTCAAGGTGAGGAGTGCTTCTAAGAAGTGCAGTTTCTTGTTTAGATACCTAACACTGGACAGCAGTACCTTGAGCTTATCAAGAGAAGATTTTGTTATGCTGGGAGGTTGCAAACTTTGACACTGCCTAAAAAAGCACTATAGAGGTGGCTAAAGCCGTTGCTAGTATCTGAAAGCCTAGAGGCAACAGGTGCAGACCATCTCTGGCAAAACAGGGCAGCCTGTTGGTTATGACAAATATCAGATTCCCTTTGGCTGACACCAAAGCTTGTCATTTTTTGTCTGTATTGTGGGATCATCCTCAGTGAAGGTAGAATGCTGTTCAAAGCTAGGCTCGTACCTGGATGTGACACATAATGTAAGAGCTCCATCATGTCTCGCTTCATACATTCCAAGGAGGTACCACTCAAGTCATTCACATGCATATGGACTATGACAGAGACATACTGGTACTTGTGACTGTATTACTTCAGTGCTTGTGTGATCTGATGGATCCTGGTACCTGACAGGCAGCTAGCTGTAACCTCCACCTTATCCAGCTTGGTGAGGGGGACATCTGTGTGTCTCTATGTGTCTCACTATGGAGTTTCTTATGACCAGTATGTTAGGTTTTGTGGTATTTCTCCTCACAGGCTTATTTGTTGTGACACTGGTATATGCATTATTAAGTGTTGTGGTCCTTGTTTGCTTTTTTATGTGGGTTTATGTGTCAAATCCTTATTTACTGTGCAAAGTGATGCATATGTGCTGACAACCTGTTTGTCATTCGATTTTTCTGTATGTAGGAGTCTTGCCTCTATTTTCATAGTATAACATCTCTCACATATAGTACTTGTTTGTTTCAGGATTAAGCGGTTGTCAGTATACATGAGAAAATTGCTACATTGCCTCTGGGTGCCCATGTCTAGCAGGCTGGCAACAGAGATGGTAGAACACTGCCCATCCATGATACCAGGTTCTTACTGTGGGTTTTATTAGGGACAGGAAGGGGTTAATTAGACTGGACTGTGGTGATAGGACACAGACTGAGTGGCAGCTATACTTTTGTAATCTAAGGATATTATTACGGACAGGACGTGGTTAATTAGACTGGACTGTGGTGATAGCACACAGACTGAGTGGCAGCTATACTTTTGTAATCTAAGGATATTATTAGGGACAGGACGGGGTTAATTAGACTGGACTGTGGTGATAGCACACAGACTGAGTGGGAGCTGTACGTTTTGTTTTCTAAGGATATTATTAGGGACAGGACGGGGTTAATTAGACTGGACTGTGGTGATAGCACACAGACTGAGTGGGAGCTGTACGTTTTGTAATCTAAGGATATTATTAGGGACAGGACGGGGTTAATTAGACTGGACTGTGGTGATAGCACACAGACTGAGTGGGAGCTGTACGTGTTGTAATCTAAGGATATTATTAGGGACAGGAAGGGTTAATTAGACTGGACTGTGGTGATAGCACACAGACTGAGTGGGAGCTGCACGTTTTGTAATCTAAGGATATTATTAGGGACAGGACGGGTTAATTAGACTGGACTGTGGTGATAGCACACAGACTGAGTGGGAGCTGTACGTTTTGTAATCTAAGGATATTATTAGGGACAGGACGGGGTTAATTAGACTGGACTGTGGTGATAGCACACAGACTGAGTGGGAGTTGTACGTTTTGTAATCTAAGGATATTATTAGGGACAGGAAGGGTTAATTAGACTGGACTGTGGTGATAGCACACAGACTGAGTGGGAGCTGTACGTTTTGTAATCTAAGGATATTATTAGGGACAGGAAGGGTTAATTAGACTGGACTGTGGTGATAGCACACAGACTGAGTGACAGCTGTACGTTCTGTAATCTAAGGATATTATTAGGGACAGGACGGGGTTAATTAGACTGGACTGTGGTGATAGCACACAGACTGAGTGGGAGCTGTACGTGTTGTAATCTAAGGATATTATTAGGGACAGGACGGGGTTAATTAGACTGGACTGTGGTGATAGCACACAGACTGAGTGGGAGCTGCACGTTTTGTAATCTAAGGATATTATTAGGGACAGGACGGGGTTAATTAGACTGGACTGTGGTGATAGCACACAGACTGAGTGGGAGCTGTACGTTTTGTAATCTAAGGATATTATTAGGGACAGGAAGGGTTAATTAGACTGGACTGTGGTGATAGCACACAGACTGAGTGGGAGCTGTACGTTTTGTAATCTAAGGATATTATTAGGGACAGGACGGGGTTAATTAGACTGGACTGTGGTGATAGCACACAGACTGAGTGGGAGCTGTACATGTTGTAATCTAAGGATATTATTAGGGACAGGATGGGGTTAATTAGACTGGACTGTGGTGATAGCACACAGACTGAGTGGGAGCTGTACGTTTTGTAATCTAAGGATATTATTAGGGACAGGACGGGGTTAATTAGACTGGACTGTGGTGATCGCGCACAGACTGAGTGGGAGCTGTACGTTTTGTAATCTAAGGATATTATTAGGGACAGGACGGGGTTAATTAGACTGGACTGTGGTGATAGCACACAGACTGAGTGGGAGTTGTACGTTTTGTAATCTAAGGATATTATTAGGGACAGGACGGGTTAATTAGACTGGACTGTGGTGATAGCACACAGACTGAGTGGGAGCTGTACGCTTTGTAATCTAAGGATATTATTAGGGACAGGACGGGGTTAATTAGACTGGACTGTGGTGATAGCACACAGACTGAGTGGGAGCTGTACGTTTTGTAATCTAAGGATATTATTAGGGACAGGACGGGGTTAATTAGACTGGACTGTGGTGATAGCACACAGACTGAGTGGGAGTTGTACGTTTTGTAATCTAAGGATATTATTAGGGACAGGACGGGGTTAATAAGACTGGACTGTGGTGATAGCACACAGACTGAGTGGGAGCTGTACGTTTTGTAATCTAAGGATATTATTAGGGACAGGACGGGGTTAATTAGACTGGACTGTGGTGATAGCACACAGACTGAGTGGGAGCTGTACGTTTTGTAATCTAAGGATATTATTAGGGACAGGACGGGGTTAATTAGACTGGACTGTGGTGATAGCACACAGACTGAGTGACAGCTGTACGTTCTGTAATCTAAGGATATTATTAGGGACAGGACGGGGTTAATTAGACTGGACTGTGGTGATAGCACACAGACTGAGTGGGAGCTGTACGTGTTGTAATCTAAGGATATTATTAGGGACAGGACGGGGTTAATTAGACTGGACTGTGGTGATAGCACACAGACTGAGTGGGAGCTGCACGTTTTGTAATCTAAGGATATTATTAGGGACAGGACGGGGATAATTAGACGGGACTGTGGTGATAGCACACAGACTGAGTCGGAGCTGTACGTTTTGTAATCTAAGGATATTATTAGGGACAGGTCGGGGTTAATTAGACTGGACTGTGGTGATAGCACACAGACTGAGTGGGAGCTGTACGTTTTGTAATCTAAGGATATTATTAGGGACAGGACGGGGTTAATTAGACTGGACTGTGGTGATAGCACACAGACTGAGTGGGAGCTGTACGTTTTGTTTTCTAAGGATATTATTAGGGACAGGACGGGGTTAATTACACTGGACTGTGGTGATAGCACACAGACTGAGTGGGAGCTGTACGTGTTGTAATCTAAGGATATTATTAGGGACAGGACGGGGTTAATTAGACTGGACTGTGGTGATAGCACACAGACTGAGTGGGAGCTGTACGTTTTGTAATCTAAGGATATTATTAGGGACAGGACGGGGTTAATTAGACTGGACTGTGGTGATAGCACACAGACTGAGTGGGAGCTGTACGTTTTGTAATCTAAGGATATTATTAGGGACAGGACGGGGTTAATTAGACTGGACTGTGGTGATAGCACACAGACTGAGTGGGAGCTGTACGTTTTGTAATCTAAGTATATTATTAGGGACAGGACGGGGTTAATTAGACTGGACTGTGGTGATAGCACACAGACTGAGTGGGAGCTGTACGTTTTGTAATCTAAGGATACTATTAGGGACAGGACGGGGTTAATTAGACTGGACTGTGGTGATAGGACACAGACTGAGTGGGAGCTGTACGTTTTGTAATCTAAGGATATTATTAGGGACAGGACGGGGTTAATTAGACTGGACTGTGGTGATAGCACACAGACTGAGTGGGAGCTGTACGTTTTGTAATCTAAGGATATTATTAGGGACAGGACGGGGTTAATTAGACTGGACTGTGGTGATAGCACACAGACTGAGTGGGAGCTGTACATGTTGTAATCTAAGGATATTATTAGGGACAGGATGGGGTTAATTAGACTGGACTGTGGTGATAGCACACAGACTGAGTGGGAGCTGTACGTTTTGTAATCTAAGGATATTATTAGGGACAGGACGGGGTTAATTAGACTGGACTGTGGTGATAGCACACAGACTGAGTGGGAGCTGTACGTTTTGTAATCTAAGGATATTATTAGGGACAGGACGGGGTTAATTAGACTGGACTGTGGTGATAGCACACAGACTGAGTGGGAGTTGTACGTTTTGTAATCTAAGGATATTATTAGGGACAGGAAGGGTTAATTAGACTGGACTGTGGTGATAGCACACAGACTGAGTGGGAGCTGTACGTTTTGTAATCTAAGGATATTATTAGGGACAGGACGGGGTTAATTAGACTGGACTGTGGTGATAGCACACAGACTGAGTGGGAGCTGCACGTTTTGTAATCTAAGGATATTATTAGGGACAGGACGGGGTTAATTAGACTGGACTGTGGTGATAGCACACAGACTGAGTGGGAGTTGTATGTTTTGTAATCTAAGGATATTATTAGGGACAGGACGGGGTTAATAAGACTGGACTGTGGTGATAGCACACAGACTGAGTGGGAGCTGTACGTTTTGTAATCTAAGGATATTATTAGGGACAGGACGGGGTTAATTAGACTGGACTGTGGTGATAGCACACAGACTGAGTGGGAGCTGTACGTTTTGTAATCTAAGGATATTATTAGGGACAGGACAGGGTTAATTAGACTGGACTGTGGTGATAGCACACAGACTGAGTGACAGCTGTACGTTCTGTAATCTAAGGATATTATTAGGGACAGGACGGGGTTAATTAGACTGGACTGTGGTGATAGCACACAGACTGAGTGACAGCTGTACGTTCTGTAATCTAAGGATATTATTAGGGACAGGACGGGGTTAATTAGACTGGACTGTGGTGATAGCACACAGACTGAGTGGGAGCTGTACGTTTTGTAATCTAAGGATATTATTAGGGACAGGAAGGGGTTAATTAGACTGGACTGTGGTGATAGCACACAGACTGAGTGGGAGCTGTACGTTTTGTAATCTAAGGATATTATTAGAGACAGGACGGGGTTAATTAGACTGGACTGTGGTGATAGCACACAGACTGAGTGGGAGCTGTACGTTTTGTAATCTAAGGATATTATTAGGGACAGGACGGGGTTAATTAGACTGAACTGTGGTGATAGCACACAGACTGAGTGGGAGCTGCACGTTTTGTAATCTAAGGATATTATTAGGGACAGGACGGGGTTAATTAGACTGGACTGTGGTGATAGCACACAGACTGTGTGGGAGCTGTACGTTTTGTATTCTAAGGATATTATTAGGGACAGGACGGGGTTAATTAGACTGGACTGTGGTGATAGCACACAGACTGAGTGGGAGCTGTACGTTTTGTAATCTAAGGATATTATTAGGGACAGGACGGGGTTAATTAGACTGGACTGTGGTGATAGCACACAGACTGACTGGGAGTTGTACGTTTTGTAATCTAAGGATATTATTAGGGACAGGACGGGGTTAATAAGACTGGACTGTGGTGATAGCACACAGACTGAGTGGCAGCTATACTTTTGTAATCTAAGGATATTATTAGGGACAGGACGGGGTTAATTAGACTGGACTGTGGTGATAGCACACAGACTGAGTGGGAGCTGTACGTTTTGTAATCTAAGGATATTATTAGGGACAGGACGGGGTTAATTAGACTGGACTGTGGTGATCGCGCACAGACTGAGTGGGAGCTGTACGTTTTGTAATCTAAGGATATTATTAGGGACAGGACGGGGATAATTAGACGGGACTGTGGTGATAGCACACAGACTGAGTCGGAGCTGTACGTTTTGTAATATAAGGATATTATTAGGGACAGGTCGGGGTTAATTAGACTGGACTGTGGTGATAGCACACAGACTGAGTGGGAGCTGTACGTTTTGTAATCTAAGGATATTATTAGGGACAGGACGGGGTTAATTAGACTGGACTGTGGTGATAGCACACAGACTGAGTGGGAGCTGTAATGCTTTGTTTTCTAAGGATATTATTAGGGACAGGACGGGGTTAATTAGACTGGACTGTGGTGATAGCACACAGACTGAGTGGGAGCTGTACGTGTTGTAATCTAAGGATATTATTAGGGACAGGACGGGGTTAATTAGACTGGACTGTGGTGATAGCACACAGACTGAGTGGGAGCTGTACGATTTGTAATCTAAGGATATTATTAGGGACAGGACGGGGTTAATTAGACTGGACTGTGGTGATAGCACACAGACTGAGTGGGAGCTGTACGTTTTGTAATCTAAGGATATTATTAGGGACAGGACGGGGTTAATTAGACTGGACTGTGGTGATAGCACACAGACTGAGTGGGAGCTGTACGTTTTGTAATCTAAGTATATTATTAGGGACAGGACGGGGTTAATTAGACTGGACTGTGGTGATAGCACACAGACTGAGTGGGAGCTGTACGTTTTGTAATCTAAGGATACTATTAGGGACAGGACGTGGTTAATTAGACTGGACTGTGGTGATAGGACACAGACTGAGTGGGAGCTGTACGTTTTGTAATCTAAGGATATTATTAGGGACAGGACGGGGTTAATTAGACTGGACTGTAGTGATAGCACACAGACTGAGTGGGAGTTGTACATTTTGTAATCTAAGGATATTATTAGGGACAGGACGGGGTTAATTAGACTGGACTGTGGTGATAGCACACAGACTGAGTGGGAGCTGTACGTTTTGTAATCTAAGGATATTATTAGGGACAGGAAGGGGTTAATTAGACTGGACTGTGGTGATAGCACACAGACTGAGTGGGAGCTGTACGTGTTGTAATCTAAGGATATTATTAGGGACAGAATGGGGTTAATTAGACTGGACTGTGGTGATAGCACACAGACTGAGTGGGAGCTGTACGTTTTGTAATCTTAGGATATTATTAGGGACAGGACGGGGTTAATTAGACTGGACTGTGGTGATAGCACACAGACTGAGTGGGAGCTGTACGTTTTGTAATCTAAGGATATTATTAGGGAGAGGACAGGGTTAATTAGACTGGACTGTGGTGATAGCACACAGACTGAGTGGGAGCTGTACGTTTTATAATCTAAGGATATTATTAGGGACAGGACGGGGTTAATTAGACTGGACTGTGGTGATAGCACACAGACTGAGTGGGAGCTGTACGTTTTGTAATCTAAGGATATTATTAGGGACAGGACGGGGTTAATTAGACTGGACTGTGGTGATAGCACACAGACTGAGAGGGAGCTGTACGTGTTGTAATCTAAGGATATTATTAGGGACAGGACGGGGTTAATTAGACTGGACTGTGGTGATAGCACACAGACTGAGTGGGAGCTGTACGTTTTGTAATCTAAGGATATTATTAGGGACAGGACGGGGTTAATTAGACTGGACTGTGGTGATAGCACACAGACTGAGTGGGAGCTGTACGTTTTGTTTTCTAAGGATATTATTAGGGACAGGACGGGGTTAATTAGACTGGACTGTGGTGATAGCACACAGACTGAGTGGCAGCTATACTTTTGTAATTTAAGGATATTATTAGGGACAGGACGGGGTTAATAAGACTGGACTGTGGTGATAGCACACAGACTGAGTGGGAGCTGTACGTGTTGTAATCTAAGGATATTATTAGGGACAGGACGGGGTTAATTAGACGGGACTGTGGTGATAGCACACAGACTGAGTAGGAGCTGTACGTGTTGTAATCTAAGGATATTATTAGGGACAGGACGGGGTTAATTAGACTGGACTGTGGTGACAGCACACAGACTGAGTGGGAGCTGTACGTTTTGTAATCTAAGGTTATTATTAGGGACAGGACGGGGTTAATTAGACTGGACTGTGGTGATAGCACACAGACTGAGTGGGAGCTGTACGTTTTGTAATCTAAGGATATTATTAGGGACAGGACGGGGTTAATTAGACTGGACTGTGGTGATAGCACACAGAATGAGTGGGAGCTGTACGTTTTGTAATCTAAGGATATTATTAGGGACAGGGAGGGTTAATTAGACTGGACTGTGGTGATAGCACACAGACTGAGTGGGAGCTGTATGTGTTGTAATCTAAGGATATTATTAGGGACAGGACGGGGTTAATTAGACTGGACTGTGGTGATAGCACACAGACTGAGTGGGAGCTGTACGTTTTGTAATCTAAGGATATTATTAGGGACAGGACGGGGTTAATTAGACTGGACTGTGGTGATAGCACACAGACTGAGTGGGAGCTGTACGTTTTGTAATCTAAGGATATTATTAGGGACAGGACGGGGTTAATTAGTCTGGTCTGTGGTGATAGCACACAGACTGAGTGGGAGCTGTACATTTTGTAATCTAAGGATATTATTAGGGACAGGACGGGGTTAATTAGACTGGACTGTGGTGATCGCACACAGACTGAGTGGGAGTTGTACGTTTTGTAATCTAAGGATATTATTAGGGACAGGAAGGGTTAATTAGACTGGACTGTGGTGATAGCACACAGACTGAGTGACAGCTGTACGTTCTGTAATCTAAGGATATTATTAGGGACAGGACGGGGTTAATTAGACTGGACTGTGGTGATCGCGCACAGACTGAGTGGGAGCAGTACGTTTTGTAATCTACGGATATTATTAGGGACAGGACGGGGTTAATTAGACTGGACTGTGGTGATAGCACACAGACTGAGTGGGAGCTGTACGTGTTGTAATCTAAGGATATTATTAGGGACAGGACGGGGTTAATTAGACTGGACTGTGGTGATAGCACACAGACTGAGTGGGAGCTGTACGTGTTGTAATCTAAGGATATTATTAGGGACAGGAAGGGTTAATTAGACTGGACTGTGGTGATAGCACACAGACTGAGTGGGAGCTGTATGTTTTGTAATCTAAGGATATTATTAGGGACAGGACGGGGTTAATTAGTCTGGTCTGTGGTGATAGCACACAAACTGAGTGGGAGCTGTACGTTTTGTAATCTAAGGATATTATTAGGGACAGGACGGGGTTAATTAGACTGGACTGTGGTGATAGCACACAGAATGAGTGGGAGCTGTACGTTTTGTAATCTAAGGATATTATTAGGGACAGGACGGGGTTAATTACACTGGACTGTGGTGATAGCACAAAGACTGAGTGGGAGCTATACTTTTGTAATCTAAGGATATTATTAGGGACAGGACGGGGTTAATTAGACTGGACTGTGGTGATAGCACACAGACTGAGTGGGAGCTGTACGTTTTGTAATCTAAGGATATTATTAGGGACAGGAAGGGTTAATTAGACTGGACTGTGGTGATAGCACACAGACTGAGTGGGAGCTGTACGTGTTGTAATCTAAGGATATTATTAGGGACAGGACGGGGTTAATTAGACTGGACTGTGGTGATAGCACACAGACTGAGTGGGAGCTGCACATTTTGTAATCTAAGGATATTATTAGGGACAGGACGGGGTTAATTAGACTGGACTGTGGTGATAGCACACAGACTGAGTGGGAGCTGTACGTTTTGTAATCTAAGGATATTATTAGGGACAGGACGGGGATAATTAGACGGGACTGTGGTGATAGCACACAGACTGAGTGGGAGCTGTACGTTTTGTAATCTAAGGATATTATTAGGGACAGGAAGGGTTAATTAGACTGGACTGTGTTGATAGCACACAGACTGAGTGGGAGCTGTATGTTTTGTAATCTAAGGATATTATTAGGGACAGGACGGGGTTAATTAGACTGGACTGTGGTGATAGCACACAGACTGAGTGGCAGCTATACTTTTGTAATCTAAGGATATTATTAGGGACAGGACAGGGTTAATTAGACTGGACTGTGGTGATAGCACACAGACTGAGTGGGAGCTGTACGTTTTGTAATCTAAGGATATTATTAGGGACAGGACGGGGTTAATTAGACTGGACTGTGGTGATAGCACACAGACTGAGTGGGAGCTGTACGTTTTGTAATCTAAGGATATTATAAGGGACAGGACGGGGTTAATTAGACTGGACTGTGGTGATAGCACACAGACTGAGTGGGAGTTGTACATTTTGTAATCTAAGGATATTATTAGGGACAGGACGGGGTTAATTAGACTGGACTGTGGTGATAGCACACAGTCTGAGTGGGAGCTGTACGTTTTGTAATCTAAGGATATTATTAGGGACAGGACGGGGTTAATTAGACTGGACTGTGGTGATAGCACACAGACTGAGTGGGAGCTGTACGTTTTGTAATCTAAGGATATTATTAGGGACAGGAAGGGTTAATTAGACTGGACTGTGGTGATAGCACACAGACTGAGTGGGAGTTGTACGTTTTGTAATCTAAGGATATTATTAGGGACAGGACGGGGTTAATTAGACTGGACTGTGGTGATAGCACACAGACTGAGGGGAGCTGTACGTTTTGTAATCTAAGGATATTATTAGGGACAGGAAGGGTTAATTAGACTGGACTGTGGTGATAGCACACAGACTGAGTGGCAACTGTACGTTTTGTAATCTAAGGATATTATTAGGGACAGGACGGGGTTAATTAGACTGGACTGTGGTGATAGCACACAGACTGAGTGGGAGCTGTACGTTTTGTAATCTAAGGATATTATTAGGGACAGGACGGGGTTAATTAGACTGGACTGTGGTGATAGCACACAGACTGAGTGGGAGCTGTACGTTTTGTAATCTAAGGATATTATTAGGGACAGGAAGGGTTAATTAGACTGGACTGTGGTGATAGCACACAGACTGAGTGGGAGCTGTACATGTTGTAATCTAAGGATATTATTAGGGACAGGATGGGGTTAATTAGACTGGACTGTGGTGATCGCACACAGACTGAGTGGGAGCTGTACGTTTTGTAATCTAAGGATATTATTAGGGACAGAACGGGGTTAATTAGACTGGACTGTGGTGATAGCACACAGACTGAGTGGGAGCTGTACGTTTTGTAATCTAAGGATATTATTAGGGACAGGACGGGGTTAATTAGACTGGACTGTGGTGATAGCACACAGACTGAGTGGGAGCTGTACGTTTTGTATTCTAAGGATACTATTAGGGACAGGACGGGGTTAATTAGACTGGACTGTGGTGATAGGACACAGACTGAGTGGGAGCTGTACGTTTTGTAATCTAAGGATATTATTAGGGACAGGACGGGGTTAATTAGACTGGACTGTGGTGATAGCACACAGACTGAGTGGGAGCTGTACGTTTTGTAATCTAAGGACATTATTAGGGACAGGACGGGGTTAATTAGACTGGACTGTGGTGATAGCACACAGACTGAGTGGGAGCTGTACGTTTTGTAATCTAAGGATATTATTAGGGACAGGACGGGGTTAATTAGACTGGACTGTGGTGATAGCACACAGACTGAGTGGGAGCTGTACGTTTTGTAATCTAAGGATATTATTAGGGACAGGAAGGGTTAATTAGACTGGACTGTGGTGATAGCACACAGACTGAGTGGCAGCTATACTTTTGTAATCTAAGGATATTATTAGGGACAGGACGGGGTTAATTAGACTGGACTGTGGTGATAGCACACAGACTGAGTGGGAGCTGCACGTTTTGTAATCTAAGGATATTATTAGGGACAGGACGGGCTTAATTAGACTGGACTGTGGTGATAGCACACAGACTGAGTGGGAGCTGTACGTTTTGTAATCTAAGGATATTATTAGGGACAGGACGGGGTTAATTAGACTGGACTGTGGTGACAGCACACAGACTGAGTGGGAGCTGTACGTTTTGTAATCTAAGGATATTATTAGGGACAGGACGGGGTTAATTAGACTGGACTGTGGTGATAGCACACAGACTTAGTGGGAGCTGCACGTTTTGTAATCTAAGGATATTATTAGAGACAGGACGGGGTTAATTAGACTGGACTGTGGTGATAGCACACAGACTGAATGGGAGTTGTACATTTTGTAATCTAAGGATATTATTAGGGACAGGACGGGGTTAATTAGACTGGACTGTGGTGATAGCACACAGACTGAGTGGGAGCTGTATGTTTTGTAATCTAAGGATATTATTAGGGACAGGAAGGGGTTAATTAGACTGGACTGTGGTGATAGCACACAGACTGAGTGGGAGCTGTACGTGTTGTAATCTAAGGATATTATTAGGGACAGGACGGGGTTAATTAGACTGGACTGTGGTGATAGCACACAGACTGAGTGGGAGCTGTGCTTTGTAATCTAAGGATATTATTAGGGACAGGACGGGGTTAATTAGACTGGACTGTGGTGATAGCACACAGACTGAGTGGGAGCTGTACGTTTTGTAATCTAAGGATATTATTAGGGACAGGACGGATTTAATTAGACTGGACTGTGGTGATAGCACACTGACTGAGTGGGAGCTGTACGTTTTGTAATCTTAGGATATTATTAGGGACAGGACGGGGTTAATTAGACTGGACTGTGGTGATAGCACACAGACTGAGTGGGAGCTGTACGTGTTGTAATCTAAGGATATTATTAGGGACAGGACGGGGTTAATTAGACTGGACTGTGGTGATAGCACACAGACTGAGTGGGAGCTGTACGTTTTGTAATCTAAGGATATTATTAGGGACAGGAAGGGTTAATTAGACTGGACTGTGGTGATAGCACACAGACTGAGTGGGAGCTGTACGTTTTGTAATCTAAGGATATTATTAGGGACAGGACGGGGTTAATTAGACTGGACTGTGGTGATAGCACACAGACTGAGTGGGAGCTGTGCTTTTAATCTAAGGATATTATTAGGGACAGGACGGGGTTAATTAGACTGGACTGTGGTGATAGCACACAGACTGAGTGGGAGCTGTACGTGTTGTAATCTAAGGATATTATTAGGGACAGGATGGGGTTAATTAGACTGGACTGTGGTGATAGCACACAGACTGAGTGGGAGCTGTACGTTTTGTAATCTAAGGATATTATTAGGGACAGGAAGGGGTTAATTAGACTGGACTGTGGTGATAGCACACAGACTGAGTGGGAGCTGTACGTTTTGTAATCTAAGGATATTATTAGGGACAGGACGGGGTTAATTAGACTGGACTGTGGTGATAGCACACAGACTGAGTGGGAGCTGTACGTTTTGTAATCTAAGGATATTATTAGGGACAGGACGGGGTTAATTAGACTGGACTGTGGTGATCGCGCACAGACTGAGTGGGAGCTGTACGTGTTGTAATCTAAGGATATTATTAGGGACAGGACGGGGTTAATTAGACTGGACTGTGGTGATAGCACACAGACTGAGTGGGAGCTGCACGTTTTGTAATCTAATGATATTATTAGGGACAGGACGGGGTTAATTAGACTGGACTGTGGTGATAGCACACAGACTGAGTGGGAGCTGTACATTTTGTAATCTAAAGATATTATTAGGGACAGGACGGGGTTAAGTAGACTGGACTGTGGTGATAGCACACAGACTGAGTGGGAGCTGTACGTTTTGTAATCTAAGGATATTATTAGGGACAGGACGGGGTTAATTAGTCTGGTCTGTGGTGATAGCACACAGACTGAGTTGGAGTTGTACGTTTTGTAATCTAAGGATATTATTAGGGACAGGACGGGGTTTATTAGACTGGACTGTGGTGATAGCACACAGACTGAGTGGGAGCTGTACGTTTTGTAATCTAAGGATATTATTAGGGACAGGACGGGGTTAATTAGACTGGACTGTGGTGATAGCACACTGACTGAGTGGGAGCTGTACGTTTTGCAATCTAAGGATATTATTAGGGACAGGACGGGGTTAATTAGACTGGACTGTGGTGATAGCACACAGACTGAGTGGGAGCTGTACGTTTTGTAATCTAAGGATATTATTAGGGACAGGACGGGTTAATTAGACTGGACTGTGGTGATAGCACACACACTGAGTCGGAGCTGTACGTTTTGTAATCTAAGGATATTATTAGGGACAGGACGGGGTTAATTAGACTGGACTGTGGTGATAGCACACAGACTGAGTGGGAGCTGTACGTTTTGTAATCTAAGGATATTATTAGGGACAGGACGGGGTTAATTAGACTGGACTGTGGTGATAGCACACAGACTGAGTGGAAGCTGTACATTTTGTAATCTAAGGATATTATTAGGGACAAGACGGGGTTAATTAGACTGGACTGTGGTGATAGCACACAGACTGAGTGGGAGCTGTACGTTTTGTAATCTAAGGATATTATTAGGGACAGGACGGGGTTAATTAGACTGGACTGTGGTGATAGCACACAGACTGAGTGGGAGCTGTACGTTTTGTAATCTAAGGTTATTATTAGGGACAGGGCGGGGTTAATTAGACTGGACTGTGGTGATAGCACACAGACTGAGTGGGAGCTGTACGTTTTGTAATCTAAGGATATTATTAGGGACAGGACGGGGATAATTAGACTGGACTGTGGTGATAGCACACAGACTGAGTGGGAGCTGTACGTGTTGTAATCTAAGGATATTATTAGGGACAGGACGGGGTTAATTAGACTGGACTGTGGTGATAGCACACAGACTGAGTGGGAGCTGTACGTTTTGTAATCTAAGGATATTATTAGGGACAGGACGGGGTTAATTAGACTGGACTGTGGTGATAGCACACAGACTGAGTCGGAGCTGTCGTTTTGTAATCTAAGGATATTATTAGGGACAGGACGGGTTAATTAGACTGGACTGTGGTGATAGCACACAGACTGAGTGGGAGCTGCACGTTTTGTAATCTAAGGATATTATTAGGGACAGGACGGGTTAATTAGACTGGACTGTGGTGATAGCACACAGACTGAGTGGGAGCTGTACGTTTGTAATCTAAGGATATTATTAGGGACAGGACGGGTTAATTAGGCTGGACTGTGGTGATAGCACACAGACTGAGTGGGAGCTGTACGTTTTGTAATCTAAGGATATTATTAGGGACAGGACGGGGTTAATTAGACTGGACTGTGGTGATAGCACACAGACTGAGTGGGAGCTGTATGTGTTGTAATCTAAGGATATTATTAGGGACAGGACGGGGTTAATTAGACTGGACTGTGGTGATAGCACACAGACTGAGTGGGAGCTGTACGTTTTGTAATCTAAGGATATTATTAGGGACAGGACGGGGTTAATTAGACTGGACTGTGGTGATAGCACACTGACTGAGTGGGAGCTGTACGTTTTGTAATCTAAGGATATTATTAGGGACAGAACGGGGTTAATTAGACTGGACTGTGGTGATAGCACACAGACTGAGTGGGAGCTGTACGTTTTGTAATCTAAGGATATTATTAGGGACAGGACGGGGTTAATTAGACTGGACTGTGGTGATCGCACACAGACTGAGTGGGAGCTGTACGTTTTGTAATCTAAGGATATTATTAGGGACAGGACGGGGTTAATTAGACTGGACTGTGGTGATAGCACACAGACTGAGTGGGAGTTGTACGTTTTGTAATCTAAGGATATTATTAGGGACAGGACAGGGTTAATTAGACTGGACTGTGGTGATAGCACACAGACTGAGTGGGAGCTGTATGTTTTGTAATCTAAGGATATTATTAGGGACAGGACGGGGTTAATTAGACTGGACTGTGGTGATAGCACACAGACTGAGTGGGAGCTGTACGTTTTGTAATCTAAGGATATTATTAGGGACAGGACGGGGTTAATTAGACTGGACTGTGGTGATAGCACACTGACTGAGTGGGAGCTGTACGTTTTGTAATCTAAGGATATTATTAGGGACAGGACGGGGTTAATTAGACTGGACTGTGGTGATAGCACACAGACTGAGTGGGAGCTGTGCTTTGTAATCTAAGGATATTATTAGGGACAGAACGGGGTTAATTAGACTGGACTGTGGTGATCGCGCACAGACTGAGTGGGAGCTGTACGTTTTGTAATCTAAGGATATTATTAGGGACAGGACGGGGTTAATTAGACTGGACTGTGGTGATAGCACACAGACTGATTGGGAGCTGTACGTTTTGTAATCTAAGGATATTATTAGGGACAGGACGGGGTTAATTAGACTGGACTGTGGTGATAGCACACAGACTGAGTGGGAGCTGTATGCTTTGTAATCTAAGGATATTATTAGGGACAGGACGGGGTTAATTAGACTGGACTGTGTTGATAGCACACAGACTGTGTGGGAGCTGTACGTGTTGTAATCTAAGGATATTATTAGGGACAGGATGGGGTTAATTAGACTGGACTGTGGTGATAGCACACAGACTGAGTGGGAGCTGTACGTTTTGTAATCTAAGGATATTATTAGGGACAGGACGGGGTTAATTAGACTGGACTGTGGTGATAGCACACAGACTGAGTGGGAGCTGTACGTTTTGTAATCTAAGGATATTATTAGGGACAGGACAGGGTTTATTAGACTGGACTGTGGTGATAGCACACAGACTGAGTGGGAGCTGTACGTGTTGTAATCTAAGGATATTATTAGGGACAGGAAGGGTTAATTAGACTGGACTGTGGTGATAGCACACAGACTGTGTGGGAGCTGTACGTTTTGTATTCTAAGGATATTATTAGGGACAGGACGGGGTTAATTAGACTGGACTGTGGTGATAACACACAGACTGAGTGGGAGCTGTACGTTTTGTAATCTAAGGATATTATTAGGGACAGGACGGGGTTAATTAGACTGGACTGTGGTGATAGCACACAGACTGAGTTGGAGTTGTACGTTTTGTTACCTAAGGATATTATTAGGGACAGGACGGGGTTAATAATACTGGACTGTGGTGATGGCACACAGACTGAGTGGGAGCTGTACGTTTTGTAATCTAAGGATATTATTAGGGACAGGACGGGGTTAATTAGACTGGACTGTGGTGATAGCACACAGACTGAGTGGGAGCTGTACGTTTTGTAATCTAAGGATATTATTAGGGACAGGACGGGGTTAATTAGACTGGACTGTGGTGATAGCACACAGACTGAGTGGGAGCTGTACGTTTTGTAATCTAAGGATATTATTAGGGACAGGACGGGGTTAATTAGTCTGGTCTGTGGTGATAGCACACAGACTGAGTGGGAGCTGTACGTTTTGTAATCTAAGGATATTATTAGGGACAGGACGGGGTTAATTAGACTGGACTGTGTTGATAGCACACAGACTGTGTGGGAGCTGTACGTGTTGTAATCTAAGGATATTATTAGGGACAGGATGGGGTTAATTAGACTGGACTGTGGTGATAGCACACAGACTGAGTGGGAGCTGTACGTTTTGTAATCTAAGGATATTATTAGGGACAGGACGGGGTTAATTAGACTGGACTATGGTGATCGCGCACAGACTGAGTGGGAGCTGTACGTTTTGTAATCTAAGGATATTATTAGGGACAGGACAGTGTTAATTAGACTGGACTGTGGTGATAGCACACAGACTGAGTGGGAGCTGTACGTGTTGTAATCTAAGGATATTATTAGGGACAGGACGGGGTTAATTAGACTGGACTGTGGTGATAGCACACAGACTGAGTGGGAGCTGTACGTTTTGTAATCTAAGGATATTATTAGGGACAGGACGGGTTAATTAGACTGGACTGTGGTGATAGCACACAGACTGAGTGGGAGCTATGCTTTGTAATCTAAGGATATTATTAGGGACAGGACGGGTTAATTAGACTGGACTGTGGTGATAGCACACAGACTGAGTGGGAGCTGCACGCTTTGTAATCTAAGGATATTATTAGGGACAGGAAGGGTTAATTAGACTGGACTGTGGTGATAGCACACAGACTGAGTGGGAGCTGTACGTTTTGTAATCTAAGGATATTATTAGGGACAGGACGGGGTTAATTAGACTGGACTGTGGTGATAGCACACAGACTGAGTGGGAGCTGTACGTGTTGTAATCTAAGGATATTAATAGGGACAGGACGGGGTTAATTAGACTGGACTGTGGTGATAGCACACAGACTGAGTGGGAGCTGTACGTTTTGTAATCTAAGGATATTATTAGGGACAGGACGGGGTTAATTAGACTGGACTGTGGTGATAGCACACAGACTGAGTGGGAGTTGTACGTTTTGTAATCTAAGGATATTATTAGAGACAGGACGGGGTTAATTAGACTGGACTGTGGTGATAGCACACTGACTGAGTTGGAGCTGTACATTTTGTAATCTAAGGATATTATTAGGGACAGGACGGGGTTAATTAGACTGGACTGTGGTGATAGCACACAGACTGAGTGGGAGCTGTACGTTTTGTAATCAAAGGATAATTAACAGAGAGATGCTGCTCAGTGTGCAACTTATGTGTTCCTAGAGCAGCAGGGGGATGGGGATGGTTTCAGTGATGATTATTCTAGTGAAATCTTAGCTTTATGTGACAGACGAGTACAATAAATAACTGGAGGACAATATACCTCAGGCTACCTTCTCTCTATGCAGGATACATATGGTTCTATAGGTATGCCTGACAATCTGTATGCTCCTGGACTGCATCAGGCATACAGAGACAAATTGACCTAGTGATATTTTGACCAATAACAAATGTTCAAAAATCATTCACACAAACTGGGAGTGTGTGTGTGTGTGTGTGTGTGTGTGTGTGTGTGTGTGTGTGTGTGTGTGTGTGTGTGTGTGTGTGTGTGATTGTGTGTCTGTATGTATATGTGTGTATATGTGTGTGTGTGTGTGTGTGTGTGTGTGTGTGTGTGTGTGTGTGTGTGTGTGTGTGTTTGTGTGTGTGTGTGTGTGTGTGTGTTATAACAGAGCAGTGCTGCAAACTGCCATACATGCTACAAAGGTATGGAAGTGTCTAGACAGTAGGGACTGTAAAATGTTGATATAGAGGGAATGGGTACTCCTTACAGACAAAGATGTCATTTAGAGTCAAGTGATCTTGGAGGGGCATCCCCCTGGACAGTGAGTACTGAAGTGTGAAACTGGAGATAACGGTTCCTCTGGCCAATGAGCAAGTTAGCTGATTCTGTGGAAGTGGGCAGAGGTTTGGGACAATGAGTATTTGTAGTAATGATATAGTAATTAGGAGGAGAAACATAATAAGAATTACATTCCAAATTAGGGCAAGGGAAGACACAGGACAGTGACCATTCAGGTATTTTACAGCAGATGTATTCCCTCAGTTGACTACAGTGTGATAATTGTGTCTCTAGGTGTGTGCCCAGCAAGATGACACTTAGCCTAGGATTCACAAGGGATGAGTGACCGAGTGGCCAACTCTTCACACTAACCCTTTCCAATTCAGATGCAGGACCACGACAGTGATTTTCCACTGATGGAAGAATCACCAAAGTGGGTTGACTTGTCGGCTGCACAAAAAGACAAGCATTCCAGGTATGTGGTTAATGCTAACTACCCATGCGGTCTCCCTGTCCCAGGTATGTGGTTAATGCTAACTACCCATGCGGTCTCCCTGTCCCAGGTATGTGGTTAATGCTAACTACCCATCCGGTCTCCCTGTCCCAGGTATGTGGTTAATGCTAACTACCCATGCGGTCTCCCTGTCCCAGGTATGTGGTTAATGCTAACTACCCATGCGGTCTCCCTGTCCCAGGTATGTGGTTAATGCTAACTACCCATGCGGTCTCCCTGTCCCAGGTATGTGGTTAATGCTAACTACCCATGCGGTCTCCCTGTCCCAGGTATGTGGTTAATGCTAACTACCCATCCGGTCTCCCTGTCCCAGGTATGTGGTTAATGCTAACTACCCATGCGGTCTCCCTGTCCCAGGTATGTGGTTAATGCTAACTACCCATGCGGTCTCCCTGTCCCAGGTATGTGGTTAATGCTAACTACCCATCCGGTCTTCCTGTCCCAGGTATGTGGTTAATGCTAACTACCCATCCGGTCTCCCTGTCCCAGGTATGTGGTTAATGCTAACTACCCATGCGGTCTCCCTGTCCCAGGTATGTGGTTAATGCTAACTACCCATGCGGTCTCCCTGTCCCAGGTATGTGGTTAATGCTAACTACCCATGCGGTCTCCCTGAGAAATGCCTGTGGTAAGCGATTTATGCCACCAAGAGAATCACATGGCTGTATAAAATATCACAGTCAGCTGCGATATTTAACAAGATGTACAAAATGCTGCAGACTCCATTCAGCTGAATGAGAAAAGCCACACTACGGGAACATTTAGTGAGTTTCTGAGGAGAGGTATTGATGAGGGGTGTGTGAGTGTGAGAATGTGTGTGACTGAGTATCTAACGGGTGGTAAAACACAACAAAATTAAGGAAACTGGCAGCAAATCTGGCTTTCCACAAATGTAGTAATGGCAGCAAAAAACAGAGTGTACCAGAGCCGTGAGAAGTAATAAGTCTGTTTATTCCATTAGTAAAAACTTTCACAGTAGAACTGCTTCCACAGGCACAAAGTAACAGAATAAAAAACATCCTTACACAATACAACAAAAACAGATAGCACAAGTTGTATTATCAATTAACCATTATACAATTAAAACATTTAAATGCCCAGGTACTTTAAAATATATTCAGAAAACAACCTATATCAATCTATATTGTCGTATACTATACACATACATACAAGCAGCACCCTATACATACATTAAAAAGCCTCAAATATATTCATGTATATGAACAAATACTTATACAAAGTCATGCTGTCTTACTTTATTTATAAGATCTACTAACTCTGGTTTAAGAACAAAAGCATCATTCAAGCAAGGTGGATGTCGAGCTCTAAATCTTAATATCCATTTATTTTTGTTTTTCTATAAAATATTCCCCTTGTCCCCTCCCCTAAGGTGTGTAAGAATATAATCTAAAATCAGAAACTTAAACCTGTGTGTCATCTGTACTTGCTATATGTTCATAGAGAGAATTAGTGTCCATTTTCCTTCTTATGTCTGAAAGATGGCTACAAATTCTGTCTTCAAACCTTTGATTGGTCTTTCCTGTGTAGTATGCTGGACATTTTGAGCACTTCACCATATATATTATGTCTTGTGTGTTGCAGTTTCCTTAGCTTTCAAATAAAATTTAATATTGTTCACTGGCTGTACAATAGTGTTTTCTGTAATTTGCTGACAGAAAGTGCAGTTATCATGTTTAACTGTTCCTTTTTTCTTAGTAGAATTTTCCTTTGTTCTAATTTGTTTTTAATAACACAGTTTATTTTTAAGTGAAAAATGTTTTTTATAATTAAATTCAGAATATTTACTAACTATTACATTTACCTCAGGGACATGTGTTAATAGTGGCCAATGCATTTTAATGAAATTTATTATGTGAAATGATTGTAGGTCAAAATATACCTACAGCTAACACCATCTTTGGCCTTTGCGGCTTGGTCATTCTTATTTTCATGAGAAAAAAGGGCTTACATTTACAATTTCTTTCTTCCAAAACTTTATTTTTAAACTGCCGCATTTCATTTTTATGCAATCCTATATTACTAAAATCTAATGCCATTTCCACTGTGCGCTCACAGTATCATACAGTGTATTAAGTCTACTGATCCCTGTCATCTGATTTTGAACTATGTTGTTAAACGTAAAGTTGGGAAGCATACTATCCTTTGCCAAATAAGTACATTTAACATCTTTATCAAAGATAGTAGTACTGACGTTACCTTTGGTATCTTTTTTTAGGGTAATAGCTAAATAATCTGTTTGTCTATATTGCATGTTTAAACATTTAAGAAAAGCTGTTGTAGTATGAAAGTACAAAATAAAGCCATTCAACTCACTAAAAGCACCATCTCATAAAAAGAACCGGTCATTGACAAGCCTTTTGTAGAAAACTACATTTTTAAGAAAAATACTGGAATCAGAGAAAATTGCATCAACTTCCCAGCTATTCATCACAATTGCTGGCATAAGTGTTCACCACCAGAGTACCCATGGCTATGTCAACAATGTGCTTCTAAACATGCTCCTAAGACAGAAATACATTCTTCTCTAGTACAATTTTAACATATCAGTTATTAAATCCACACCGATAGTTCTTAGTGCAGGTGGTCTCAGAATATAACCTCTGACCACTCTTATATTTTCATTGTTAGGGATACAAGTAAAAAGTGAGTCCACATCTAAAGTGACCACATAGCAAGTGAGAGTGGTTATGATCTAATGTCCACTTATATAACCATTGTAAGAAGTTAGTACTATCTTTGATAATAGTATATGATGTACTGAACACCTGATTAAGTTGAGTTTCCAGGTCTTTAGAGATGGACTCTGCCACCCACCTCCTTGCTAACACTAAGGGGTGTAATGGAGGGTCACTAAGGCATTTGTGTACCTTAGGAATACCATAAATGAAAGGAATTATAGGTGTTTCAACATGTAAATAATCAAAAATATCTTGTGTTATATGCCCCTGCTTTAACATATTAATAACCTGTATTTTTATATATTTACCAACATTTTCTGCTTATTCAAAACTAATAAGCTTATAGTCTAAAAAACTTAACATAAAATACATTTTGCTTACATCCTTAATTTTATCCAATACTACAACACCCCCTCCCTCGTTAGCAGGTTAAACCACAATACTTTCATTTGTACATAAAGACTGCAATGCTTGATAATCTTTATTTAAGTTATGAAAATCTTTTTTTTAGTATCTGTGCTAGGGCTACGAGTTTTGAAAATCCTCACATACCATGATGTTTACCCAGATTTATTAAAACAGTGGCAGCACTTGACCTTACACAACTTTTCAGTATATGAACCTAACAAATGCATTTTTGAGCCCATAGAGAAGTTCTTAAAAACTGAAATTATTAAAAAACTATGTGAGCATGTTACTACTGTGGGAAATAATATTCATTTAGTTCTGCTGAGCCGAACCATTATTGTTGTTTTTGAGCATAGACTTATAGATGAAAAGAAGAGAAAGTTAAAAATGTGGCTTTAATGATTTTAAAAGGGGAGATATTTTTGGCAAAATCCAAAGCAAGTTACTACAACAGGTTACACCTCCATCAATAGTCAATTAGGAGGTGATAAAAGATCCATGTAACACACTGTGTACCCACCCTGTGATGTCATCAGCAACTGACAGGCTAACATTGAGTTTGGTATGCATGAACAACATAGTATTAGGCCTGTGGAATTACTTACAGCTTCTCCTGGCTATTTTAGTACAACTGTGGATGCAAATAACACTACAGCAGTGGATCCAGTACAAGGTCTAGTTTTTCAGCACTATTTATTAACCAAATGGAATCCTTTCCACTGCCTCTTAATGGAAGGAAAGTTTCAGGCAACCAAGAAGGAAACCGAGCAACACCATGGAGGTACATTAAATAATTTATCAGGTTCAGAATCAGTAAATATTGTTTTTAACTTATCAAAATGCCAACTAGCTGAACCTGAAATTGAAGTTTTAAACAAAGATTTGAGCCTTTTACCTGCTGATAGTATTGAAATAGCACAAGCCTTAATTGAACTAAAACTGTTTGTAAAAAAGCTGAATTTCAGAGTGTTGTTCCAACAGACTGTAATGAAACCAGAGCTGTTCAAATTCATATAATTAGTATTTTTATATGTTTGAATTCTGTTGCTACTGTTTTTGAGAAGCTTGTTGAAAAATAAATACATGACTATATAGTACCAATAGTAAAAAAAAAAAAAAAAAAAAAAAAAAAGACCTTTTCATAGCTTAAAGTATCAAGCATTGAATATTTATGTACAAATGAGAGTATTGTGGTTTAACCTGCTGACAAGGGAGGAGGTGTTTGTAGTACTGAATAAAATTAAGTATGTAAGCAGGTAAATATATAAAAATGCAGGTTATCAATATATTGAAGCAGAGGTGTATAACAAGATATTTTTGATTATTTACATTTTGAATTACCCATAATTCCTTTTATATTGGGTATTCCTAAGGTGCACAAATGCCTTAGTGACCCTACATTACACCCCTTAGTGTTAGCAAGGGAGTGGGTGGCAGTCTCCATCTCTAAAGACCTGGAAAATCAACTTGAGCAGGTGTTCAGTACATCATATACTATTATAGCAATAACCCACGCCTGGGTGTGGGTAATCCTGGATTTACCCACGGTTGGCGTGGTTTGGTCCCGAGGGACCAAACAAAGCCAACCGTGGGTAAATACAGCATTACCCACACCCAGAAGTGGGTTATTGCTATTATACCATGACATTATTTAAGAAAAGAAACTATTACTTTTCTTAAATAATGGCATAGTATAATGCCTGTTTACTGCCCTTCCACAGATGTCTGGCATCCGCGGCAGTTCTGATGTACTGCGCGCCTGCGCAGTACATCAGAGCTGTGGGCAAAAGCAACGGAGAAAGCAAGATCTCTGTTGCTTTTTTTTTTTACTGTTTTGCTATGGTAAATGGATTTAACATAGTGAGACAGCTTTAAAATAAGCAACAGAGATCTCCGTTGCTTATTTTAAAGCTGTCTCGCTATGTTAAACCCATTTAACATAGCGAGACAGTGTTTTAAAAGTAGAGTTATACTAATGGAAAAAAGTCCGGGCGACCGGACCTTTTTCCATTAGTATAACTCGATTTACAATGTGCACGCTGGCCAATCAGCATGCACGTTTTGGGGGGGTCATGGTATAACATCAAATATAGTACTGACTATTTACAACAGTTATATAATCATAACCACTCTCACTTACTATGTGGCCACTTTAGATGTGGACTCCCTTTTTACTTGTATCCCTAACAATGAAAATATAAGAGTGGTCAGAGGTTATATTCTGAGACCACCTGCACTAAGAACTATCGGTGTGGATTTAATAACTGACATGGTAAAAATTGTACTTGAGAATAATGTATTTCTGTCTTAGGAGCATGTTTAGAAGCACGTAGTTGACAAAAGCCATGGGTACTCCAGTGGGGTGAACACTTATGCCAGCAATTGTGATGAATAGCTGGGAAGTTGATGCAATTTTCTCTGATTCCAATATTTTTCTTACAAATGTAGTTTTGTACAAAAGGTTTGTTGAAGACTGTTCTTTTTATGAGATGGTGCTCTTTGAGTTGAATGAGTTTATTTTGTACTTGCATACAATATAGACAAATAGATTATTTAGATATTACCCTAAAGAAAGATGCAAAAGGTAATGTCAGTAATACTACCTTTGATAAAGATGTTAAATGTACTTATTTGGTAAGGGACCATATGCTTCCCAACTTTAACAACATAGGCAAGTACTAGGCTATCTGCCCGAGGGCATCTATAAGCCTTGCCAGTATGTGTTGGCTTTTGCCGCCCCTGTAGATTAGTTCCCTGTGCCTCAGTCCAGCAGAGCCACTGCAGTGATCCCCAGGGTAAATTTTCTGTTTCCCATCCACTCATAAAGGTTTCTCTTGAAGTGTGTTAGTGAGGGGCTCTGCCTAATGTAGATTGGAATCCTGTTCCAAAGCATGGGGAGTCCCCGGGACCGGAATCTATCCCTCCAGCACATCCTATTTATCATTGTGGTGAGGTTTAGATCCCTAGAGCATGTAGCTCTTGGGGATTTTTTTTTAGGTGGAGCATGTCCATCAATTCTGGGTTGGACATGGCCTTGTGGTGAGGTTTAGATCCCTAGAGCATGTGACTCTTGGGGATTTTTTTTTAGGTGGAGCATGTCCATCAATTCTGGGTTGGACATGGCCTTGTATGTCAGACAGAGATCCTCTGAGTAAGTGATATGCAACCAAGTACAGCTGGAGTTTCTTCAGTCAGGCTGCATAGGGCATCTGTTTGAGGCCAGTAATCCTCTTGGTGAGGCACTTCTGTGGTCTTTCCAGCTGTTGCAGGTGTCTTGTAAGGTACATCCCAAATGGGGCATTGTACTCCTATGACGGGTCTGATGAGTGATGATTAGAGAGGCACAATGACCTCTTTTGATCTGGATGCGAACCTTTTTGTGATTAGGTGGGCCACATAGAAGGATTTCACCTTGGCAATATGATTATCAAAGAAGAGATAACTATCTACTTGGGTGCCCAAATCCCTTATTACATTTATTGTATTTAGAGGCCTGCCACGTATGTGGTAGTTCGTGGGTACTTTGTTTTTTTCCAAAGGGGATGACTATGCATTTTTTGGCATTTAGCTTGAGGCCATGATTTTGACACCAGTATCTGCCTCAGTGAGATCCTTTTAGAGGATGTCTGTATCAGCTGGAGAGTCAATTATGGCCCCCAGTTTGCAGTCGTCTGCGAACTTGGTCAGCCATAGTCCTCGTGTGCTTGCCTGTACCTCTGAGAAGTATATACCGAACAGGAGGGGCCCCAGGACTGAGCCCTGGTGGACGCCACTTGCAACTGGTTTAGAGTCAGACCTAGAGCCTGCAACTCTCATCATGTCGGTTCTATCCATGAGCCAATTGGCAACCCATCTCATGATGTAGGGGTTTATGTTAAGGCTGGTGAGCTTGTCTATAATACCAGAATGGGGAATGGTGTTGAAAGCCTTTGCAAGATCTAAGTAGGCTGTGTAGACCTCCTTTCCCTCGTCTAAAGCCTTGGTAACTGTCTCAAAGAAGTCTGCCAGGTTTAGGAGGCATGATCTGCCCTTAACAAAGCCAAACTGGGTAGGGTCCAATGTTTGAAGGTTCCCAATGTCTCTTTTAATGAATTCCATGATGATGTGCTCCATAGCCTTGCAGACCAGGCTAGTCATGCTTATACAGCGATCGTTCCTGGGGTCTGTTGTGGCTCCACCTTTGTGGAGTGGGATAACTGTTGCTGTGTGCCACTCTATGGGTATGTAGCCTGTAGAGAGGCTGAGTTTGAACAGTGTGTTTAGGTGAGGGGTTAGTTCATTTTGGAGCTCGTGTAAGACACAGCCTGGGACACTGTCTGGTCCCATTGAAGCTGTATTTTTGGCTTTGGATAGGGCTGTTTTAACATGTGTGTCCATGATTGCCAGGGCACTACATTCTTCTGGTATGGTTATGGGCCCATTAGGGGGTGAGAGGGGGGTGAAGTTTGTATTAATAACTGTCAGCCAGAATGTTGGCAATATCAGTCGGTTCAGTGTATTTTGTGCCATTCTGCACTAACTCAGAGCAGATTTGAGAGTTTCCACGCTTCTTGACGTCCTTGGCAATTTTTCTTTCAAGGCTCGCCTTGGATGATTTAATGAGGGGTCGTAGTTTCGTGCTGATACTGATCAGGGATGTCTCTCCTTCTTGGTACTTTACTCTTTTCTGCACTAGTTTCCTCCTCCTATTGTGTAGCTTGTTTATGGCAGGGGTCCACCAGACTCCTTTTCTTGGAGGAATGAGTCTTGGTTTTGCTTGGATAGCTCGATCCATGCATTCTTGCAGGTGCTCCTAGAGTGCCTTTGTAAAGGATCCAGCAGCTTGGACAGCATTGTCCTTTAGCATGGGGGCTGTGAACCTTTCCACCTCAGTCTTAAGTAACATGAAGTTTGCTTTTAAAAATTTTTTCACAGCGGTTTCCTTGAGTGGGGGTGGAATGTGGAGTGATTAGTCTGTCGTCTGATATAACCAGCAAGGGTTTGACCTCTGGTGTAGAACACCGGTCGTCCATGTTGGTGATGACCAGGTCCAATATGTTGTCACCTCTGGTGGGGGTGTTGACCAGTTGATCCAGGGCGTTCGAGTTTATAGGAAGCATTGAGCAATGGAGTTAGTACTCAAGTAGTTCTCCCAGTTAATGTTTGGGTAATTGAAATCACCCAATATTAGGGCGTTTGGTAGGACATTCATATTTTCCAGTGTCTCCCGAAATGTGGAATGGGGAGGGTCATGGTGGGTGATCTGTAGCAAACTACAATTTGAATTGCAGTTTTGCCCATTGTTAGTTGCACATGGATGATCTCTGAGGCATTGTGCTGTGCCACTAACCTGGAGGTGTGGGTATCCTTGATGAATATGGATATACCCCCACCTTTTGTGTTTCGGTCCGGGTTCTGTGGCCGAAAAGTATGGTATGAGTTATAGCCTGGTAGTGCTGGGGTGCTCTCTGGAGCCTTAAACCAGGTTTGTGTTACTGCACATATATCGATTTTCTCCATACTGAGGAGTGCCTCGAGTGCGTGCATTTTGAGGTTTAGACTTCTGGCATTGAGTAGCATTACCCTCAGTTTTTGGTTACTTGTGCTATTTATGGTGGTGGGTTTGTCGTTTGAGCCTTGCCTATAAAAGCATTATGGGGGTGTCAAAAGCCTTGGCCAGTATTCGAAAACCTAAGGGTGACAAGTGCAAGCCATCTCTTGTGAAGCAACGTGGCTTATCAAGCACGTCATCCCAAGTGGACAGATACTGGATCTCCTTTGAATGACACCAGAAACTTAGCCAATTGTTGAAATTGATCATTTTTTCTTTATACTGTGGCATCATTCTTGGTGAGGGCAGGATGCTACTCAGGGTCAGGGACATACCGGCCTCGGCAACCTGATCAGAGAGCTCTTTTATGTCTCTTTTCAAGTAGTCCAGGGAGGTACGTCTCAGGTCATTCACATCGACATGGACAATGACAGAGTCATATTTGTACTTGTTCTGGAGTGACCTGTGTGCTTGTGTTATGTGGCAGATCTTGGCACCCGACAGGCAGCTTACTGTAATCTTCTCCTTGTCCAGCCTAGTCAGTGGGACATCAGTGTGCCTGGACTATAGAGTCACCTATTACTAGTGTGCTGGGTATGTTATTTTGCCTTAAGGGCTGTGATTGCATGGCACACTGGTTTTGTGATGTGTGTGTTTCATGGTTTTTGATGGGATGTGGACATTGCTTGGGTTGCTTTGGAGGGGTCTGTTGCTTTTGCAGATTTTTATTTAGAGCCTCCGAGTATGTTTTCATGTATTCATGGGAGTTATTTGCCGGTGTTGGTTTAGTAGGTCTGTGTGAGACTGTTGGTGTGTTGCAAGTGTTTTCCCTCTTCTTTTGACGATCAGTCATACTAGTTCAGCATAGTTCAAAATCAGATGACAAGGGTCAAGTAGACTTGGTACACTGTATGATACTATGAGCAAGCAGTGCAAATCGCATTAGCTTTTAGTAATATAGGATATCATAAGAAAGAAATGCGGCAGTTTAAAGTTTTGAAAGAAATAGTAAATTTAAGCCCCTTTTTTCTGATGAAAATAATGATCAACCATCAAAGGTTAAAGATGATTGTAGGTATAATTTGACCTATGATCATAATAGATTTCAAATAGAAAAAAAAATTCTTTAAAATGCATCGGCCGATACTAACATTTATTTATTTATTTATTTACATTTGTTGACCGGGAGTGTCCGACTGGACGTAGGTCCATTTTCAGCGGAGGCCTGGGTAGAAAAGCTTCAAAGTTAAAATAGGATTACATAGCGATTATCAATTACTTACAACATATTTGCAGATGAAGAGCATAGTACATCAGTAGACAACTAGAATCTTTATCTGTGAAGTACATAACGGACATTAACAAATGTAACAATAAACTAGTATAAATGTCCTTGAGGTAAGGGGAATCAGTAAATGTCTTCAATTTGGTTATAAAAAAAATTTAAACTTAAAAATAAGCTGCTATAAAGAGCAAATTACAACAAAAGAAAATGCTAAGAAAAAAGGAACTTTTAAATATAATAACTGCACTTTCTGTAAACATATCTGTGTGTGTGTATATATATACACGAAATACTATAGTACATTCATCAAAGAATATTATATTTTATTTGAAAGCTTATGGAAACTGCAAGACATAATATATATGGTGAAGTGCTCAAAATGTCCAGCATACTACACAGGAAAGACCAATCAAAGGTTTGAAGACAGAATTTGTAGCCATCTTTCAGACATAAGAAGGAAAATGGACACTAATTCTCTCTATGAACATATAGCAAGTGCAGATGAGACACAGGTTTAAGTTTTTGATTTTAGATTATATTCTTACACACCTTAGGGGAGGGGACAAGGAGAATATTTTATAGAAAAACAAAAATAAATGGATATTAAGATTTAGAGCTCGACATCCACCTCGCCTGAATGATGCTTATGTTCTTAAACCAGAGTTAGTAGATCTTATAAATAAAGTAAGACAGCATGACTTTGTATAAGTATTTGTTCATATACATGAATATATTTGAGGCTTTTTAATGTATGTATAGGGTGCTGTTTGTATGTATGTGTATGGTATACAACAATATAGATTGATATAGGTTGTTTTCTAAGTATATTTTAAAGTATCTGGGCATTTAAATGTTTTAATTGTATAATGGTTAATTGATCATGTGACTTGTGCTATCTGCTTTTGTTGTATAATGTAAGGATGAGGTCTTGTTTTTTATTCTGTTACTTCATGCCTGAGGAAGCAGTTTACTGTGAAAGTTTTTACTAATGGAATAAACAGACATTACTGCTCGTGGCTCTGGTTCTCTCTGGTTTTTGCTGTCATATGTAAGGGGTGGGTCACAGCAGTGGTTTAGGTAGTCGGTTGAGAGTATGTGTCTCTACGTGTCTATGACAGATGTGATGCTTGGCCCCCAGTGGTAATTAGTACTGCAGGCTGCTTTTAGCACTGGCAGTAGTTAGTCAGTTCAGAGACATGCAAATCATCTGACTATGAGGTCTTGTTCATTATGGCTAAACATGTCTCTGAATCGCATTTCCCACATCTTTGTAAATCAATCTACCTGCTGGGCCATTTTTCTGAATCCCTGCCTTAATCTACAGAACAGGCAGCTCTTTGCAACTATATCCATAGAAGATCTATGCCATATCTGTATAGTTTGTAGTATATGGTTTTTATTTTCACGATTCCCAGCCATATGAATCTGGACTCCAGGCAGAGCTCATTCACCCATTCTTTTCTGATGTATTCAGTAATGTGTGTGAGTGATTTAAGAACATGTTTTATTTTCATTCTTCTTGTATTTTATCTGCCATTTACATCTTGATAGCTTCATTTTTTGAAGCTGCAATTTGTTCTGTTTTCAGATATTTATACTGCCTGAGGAATTGCCGAGTATAAATTGCATTGAGTTCCCTGCTGTGACAATAAGCAGATGGATAATATTTCAAGATACTAGCCATTTCAGTCAGTATATGCACTTTGTTTTTCACTGAAAGTAACCACCAGCTGTTTGCCACAAGCTGTACTTCCAAACCATGTTAGTATGGCAAAATCGTTTGTTTCATAAATGTTTAACACTGTGAGTACATACCTGAGATAAATGTACTGCAGAGTGCCTACTCGCTTTGTTTCTCAATATAACAGACTACGCTATTTCAGAATGAGGAGTTTATGAAACAGAAGAATTTTCTGTACATTTTATATGTCATGTATGAACTACAGTTCCTTTAGCATATCACTTGTAACCAACTCCCTCAGTAAAGAGTTGACTATCTGGTGAACAGGTATTGGTAAGAATTTTCTCAGAAGAGACTCTGAAAGGGAACTATTTGCACAAAGAGATGAGACAGATTTCTGTGGAAGTCACTGTGTTCAAGACAGATGTTCTTTTCTCTCAAGATGGTTTGTATTTACAAGTTTCTTTTTTGAGTCATAGAAATATGCAGCTTTCCATGAGCATACCATGGAGATGGGCTCGACATTTCCCCTAGAAATTCCAGTGTAGATTTAGGACAGTTCACACTGCCTGCGAGTCAAGATTTTTTACCTTTTTTATGAGCCCTATATGACCAGTTTATTAATGTCATAGACTATCAGAAAATGTTATTCCTGGAATAACCTAGACTTATTTCCATTTTTAAGGGGATAGTCTAAACTATGAACAGACATTTTCAGTAGAATCTCAAGGAGGAAAGCTCACAGATATTCATATCAGATGGAAACTGGCTACTACAAGAGCATTTAGTTGCAGACATTGTTATATTATGAAAACATATAAGTGCATTTGTTTCTAGATGTGCAGGAGATACAGTTGAATGTAGCCTACAGAAAGTGGCACATTGTCTTGCATGGATTTTTGGATATCAGACAGCAGTTAGTCGGTGTATATGATAAAATTAAACAACTTCAGACACTGCAAGCATATGGCTTTTTAACTCGTTTTGCTGCTGGCTTTCTTTGTTAGCTTCAGATCCAACTGTGTCTGTAGCATATTCTCATACTGCCATTTCATTTAATTTACTGAGGTAGTACACTGATTACAATAAACCATTTGTTATTGCTACTACTAAAATGTAATTAATTTCACTTTGAAAGCATGTGATGCCCCACCACTGGACCAGTAATTAAGGAGCCTCAGTCCTCACCAGTGGGGGGATGTACACTGGGAGGATGACAAGATCATACACCATATTTCCAGATGCAGCTTTCTGCATGAAGTGCAGTTTCCCTTAAAGAGCACACAAGAGACCACAGTTTGTCCAGGGTTGGTTCCTCCCTCTTCCTCCAGATCCCGGTAAGACACCCCACTGGTACAACTATAAAGTTGAGATCTCAGCAGAGTGACCAAGCCAAGACGTCCAGCACCCTCTCTGTCCAGGCAGTGCTTTGTGTCCCTACCCAAGTAGCTGACACACACTCTTTGAGGTTTGATTTACACACACACACCCCTCTGAAAGGATGGCATGGGTTTATTAGCTATGACCCCTTCTGCCCAGACTATAAGGTAATTTCTACTGCCACCAGTCACTCCTTATCAGCTACGGCCCTTAACAAAGGGTGCCCAGTCTTGCTGTGTAGTTTGACCAAGAGCAAGGCTATTAGGAGTGGCCCACACAGTCACCAAATGCGCAAGCACCCTCAAAACTTGAATATCTCTACACAGATCAGCCACAGTGAAGAGTTTAAATTTATTTAATAAATAATAAAATAAGACCATACTAGATATATATTCACAGTGACCACCACATTAAATATTTAAAGCAACATTGCTGGACAGTCTCAAAGAAAAATGTCTAAGCTATACTATATTCCAAACTGAATCTAAGAGAATTATGCTATAACCTAAGAACTTACTAATAGAGCAAAGCAGATGTGTGAATGGATCTTCTAGTCATTGTCAGGTTTAAGACAGAATGCAGAATGCTCTTTCTCACTGAGGACTTGTCAAAATAGCTCAAATATTACTGCTGGGATAGCTTACAGAATTACATCACTTCTTGTCATCTGGCTTCTGGTCCCCAGACCACAACCCTCATTGCTGAAGCTGGCAGTATTTAGCATTTACCTGTAAAAATATACAGACCATGGTTTCTCCTTAGATCTCTGGCAGATGCTGGAAGTTATGAAACAATTGCATTCATTCATGCTTTCAAGACTAGAAATTAATTCACCCTAAAGACAACACAAAGTTTCTTAATACAGACATTGTGTGTCTTGCTGCACTGGAAACTGAAAGATACCATATTTTGTGGCATCTCCATAAATTAATTTAATTTCAGTTATTTTTATGAAGTTAACCTCCTGTGTTCCAGTTTCCACTGTTAAAATATATACATTTAAACAGTGACAATAGTGCATGTACATTTCTGTTCTCTTTCAGTAGAGCACACTGTGGATCCATTCTAAATACAAGCATTTTATAAATACCTTTACAACACAGACATGTCTGTACAAGCAGTTTAATATATACATGACAGCCAGTTCTAATACATTTGTAACACAAGTATCTTGTATAAATACTAGCTGGGCTGGCAGTATCTTCCTTCACAGATTCCATATGTTCAAATGCCACAATGCCAATGTATGAAGGTTCAGTATAGGGTGGACAAGCCCTATATGGTTGACACATGTAATGATTTAGGAATATAGAACACTGCATCATTTTTGTTACATGGAATACTAATGCATACTGTTCTGCTTGTTAAATTATCTAAACCCTGGGGACAACTTGAAGATGGAAAAACAGCTTAAGAACAACTTTTTCACAAAACCATAGTAGCAATGACAGGCAGATCCAAACATGAAGTTATACTGAAACTTGGTGTTGTCAGAGTAAAGCATTCAACTGTCATGTGATGCATGACTATATCAAAAAGTATTGAGAATTTAAAGAAGCCAGACTTGTAACTTCCCTTGTAACATAAGAAAAAATAAAACATAAAAGTAAAATTATATAATTTTTCTGTATGGAGCTTTGAAATGCTACAATAATGACATTTGAGTTTCAAACTTCACATCCTTCAAAGAATGCGTACCAGCATACTGCAAAACATATTAATCTAGCAACTTTCTAAGTATATAGCAGCAATATTTTAAACATTATCACTGATCTTGATCCCCTCAACTTCAAGTCAATAAAGGAGACATTTTGAATTTCAGACTTCATCTTCTTCTGGCTGATCCCGTTAGGGAGCAGCCACAGCGGATCATCTTGAGTTTCAGACTTCATATCCTTCAGAAAATGCATGCTAGTACAAAACATAGCAACTTTTTTTTAAGTTGGCAACAGAAATATTTGTTTACATTTTTAATCTATGCTCTGATCACCCCAACCTCAAGACACTACAATAAACATAACATTACTTTGAGTTTCAGGCATTCTATCTTTCAGAAAATACATAATGGTAGACAGATGCAAAAGATAAAGAAATCAACCCCATGAGCAAGAAAAGAGGCCTGTGGATGGATTAAATGCAGTTTTTGTTCCTTTAAGCAATGCCTTTATTAGCAGAACGTATAAAATACTTTACATGGTACAAGAGGCACACCTCCGGTTGTGCCCAAAGTAAATTCTTTGACAATAAGCAGATGTCTTAAGTATTTTTAAATATGATTTGCAACGTCACTGTAGTCACAAAGCACATTCATTCTAGAATGTCCTAGATAATACAAGGCAAAAATGTAAGGCAGGAGGGCAAATTGAGAAAGACAAGAATAAAGTGATAGAAGGTGGTATGTGCAGAGTATTGGGAAACAGAATGGAAAGAGAACAAAATAAGTCAGGAAAATGGTAGAAAACCTACAGAGGAAGGGATGGCTGGTACTGGATAACACATTTAGCATGCAGAAGAGAGAAGTACCTATATGAATTAGATCTACAGGGCTAAGAATCCAAATATGTCAGGACTAAAAATGGTACTATGAAAAAATGCAGGATTTACTTTAAGGTGATAGGTTCTAAGGAAAGGTCAATAAAATAGTTAAAAAAAATAATATACACAAAGTTGTGATGTCATTGTAGGAAAGAGCACAGCAGGAGGAGACCAGGAATAGCAAAAGTATAAATCTTACTGTACTCTTGACAAAGCAACAAGACTTTTTAGATACATTTCAATAACGGGCCATTAAGTGTACATAACCTGTTTTTTTTATTTGCAATGAAAAATTTAAAGAATACTAGCAACCCTTTTGAATGCTATAGATAGAGGTAAGGAAGTAAATTGAGCTATGCATCCTTAACATCTGTTGTACATATTTAAATTGTCCTTGTGTACTATTTGTTTTGTTTTGTTTTGTTTCTTTTTAAATTATACTTGAATTTTAATATTCTTACATTGTGTACTGGAGAATGTATCCTTAGACTATTACTGAAATGAGCCACAATTCAGCTGGACTACCCATCAATAACAAAATAAATTGGATACATATAAAGTTCACCATTATTAGCAATTACTACTATTTTAAATACATATACAATATATAAAAGCACTCCATTATTCTAGCAACTTTCTAAGTTTCTGCCTGTGCCTGCCTGGTGGCTAGCCTGCCCACTTGACTTGCCTACTGTGTTCATGGTGCATTAGTGCCAGTGTGCTATACATGCCTCTCTCTCTTTCCCCAGTCAAGTATAATAGCAGGCTTCTGGACCTGTTCAGTTAAACACAAAAATCAACTGAGAACAGAAATCTAAACAATTTGTTGTTCCAGTGAATGGGGTCTGTGAATGTTAAGGCAACAAGTAAACAGAATAGTAAGACCAGTACAATAAAGGCAAGCAAGTAGTAGTTACTTTGCTCACTGTGGGCAACAAAGAGAAAACACGGTGACTGACCCTTCACCCAGCCACCCAATCAGAAATCTTTAGGGCTGTGCCTGAGACCCATGTGGTATCAGAATGTAATGATGTATTCTGGCTACAATGACATTACATTTTTATCTCTTCTGTTATGAGAACGACATAAAGATAAGTCCTAAAACTTACATTACAGGAACTACAGGGATGTCTGCATTATTATTAAAAAGGCTATTAGTCTCATGGAAAATTTAAAAGGTTGAGAAGCCGCATTAAAATTGCGCACGGTTTCCCTACTCCTCAAGTCAGCTGTGGTGTGTGTATCCTGGCACACAACAGCAACTAAAGATCGCTCACTCTGGGTTCAAGTTTATTGCTTCCCCTTCATTATCCTCCTCGAACTGTACAGATGTTGCAGTTTTGGTGAAATCATCCAGTCATGGATTTCATGTCTTGGTTACTCCAGAGAGCCTAGGTGGAGTTATGAGTAGGGCTGCAGGCGTCTGAGGGAAATTCTGATATCCTTCCTGTATCTATTCACCAAATGTTTGCACTTGCAGAAGTAAAGGCCACAATCAGAAAAGCTTTATAATTTGTTACAAGACTCCTGATTATTGTATCAGATTTTTAATTTTATCACATCCCTGGAATAGATGGAGATATGCTAATCAAAAGTTAGCACCAATACAGGAATATAGAAAATTGCTCTATGGCTTACTCATCATCATCCCCTTTTTTCCGATTTACATGGGGTCGGGGTATCGTATTAACTGTCGCCAACTCTCTCGATTCAGTGCCAGTCTCCTGTCTTCTTCAACACTCATGCCCGACTGTCGCAGATCTTCTTTCACACAATCCATCCACCTCTTTGCTGGACATCCTCACTTCCTCTTACCGTCTTCCTGTCTGTCCCAAATCTCCCACACCAGATTGTCTTTTGCTTTTCTACACATGTGCCCATACCATCGTAATCTGTTTTCTTTGATCTTTTCTGCAATTGGAGCTACTTTGGCTTCTGCTCTTATGTCCTTATTTCTTCGCCTGTCCCGCAGTGTGCATCCTACCACCTTTCTCAGCCACTTAATTTCCATCACCTCTAGCTTCTTCAACTGTTCTGCCTTTACTACCCAGGTTTCTGTACCATACAGTAGTACTGGTCGCACCACTGTCTTGTACACTTTACTTTTCATCATCTTTGGCATTCTTCTGTCATATACTACACCTGATACTCTATGTCAGTTGGCTGCAGCCCCTCTGATTCTAGCTTTGACCTCTTCATTCAGACTACCCTTCTCCTCAACCACCCCTCCCAGATACTTGAAGCTGTTTACCTTTTCCACTATCTTCCCATCTATCTCTATTCTCAGCTTCTTCTGATTTCCCCAATCTGCTGCCATTACCACTGTCTTATCTGTGCTTAGTTTCATCCCATGTGCCTTCAGATTTGCATTCCATTCTCCTATCCTTTGCTGAAGTTCTAGATCGGAGTCTGCCTGTACTACTATGGCTTACTCAACTCTTAGATATAAGCTCTTTGTCTAAGATGAAGCATAGTATACACATTTACTTTAAGTAAACTTTTCTTCCTTTTTGACTGTGCAGGAATGGTGTAAGGCAGATGCTAGGCAAATAGGGATTACAGAATTAGACCTATTCAGCGACAACAACCCAGTGTTCCTGTTAAGGATCTTGGAAGAGTCTGTCTGTGGAGACTGAAGGGGTGCAGGGCCCTGGAAGAACAGTGCCTTTTGTGGCCCTACATCAGTGGTGCCTAAGAAATGCATACACACAGTAAAAGGCATGAGGATAGTAGCTGTCAATTATCATGATCTGGAAGCCTGGTTTTAGTTATGAACCACAGGGCCTTCGTGAAGGAGAAATTGGTTCCATGCCAAGGTGCAGGTAACCTGGCTTGAGGAATTGAGGGATGTGGTCATCACTAGTGTGAGGCTTCACATTTGGGTCATCTCTCTGAAAACTGTTCAGGCAGAAGTGGGGAAACTGATGTCCATAACACCAGTGAGAGGGAGGGTGGTCTGCCCTGGTGGCTTGGCTATATACCTTGCATCAGGTATCTTAGGAAATGGTGCCCAGTTGTATCGTCTTCAGGCCTGTGGGGAGATTGTTTCATTACAGTGAACACAGGATGTCCTGAGGGCAAGTGGATGCGTTGTGCTACTCCTATCACCTGTTCAGGACTAGCACAGCACAGACTTGGGGGGGGGGCACCATAGAAGTGCTCAAAAGAGCAGGACAATGTAAAGCAAAGGACTATTTTACATACTTGAGCTACAAAAATGTGAATGGTTATAGTTATAAGGCGATAACATTTGTGTATACATATCTATTGGTGTTTGCTGACAAACACTACATGAAAGAGCAAAGAGTGAAGTGTTCTAAAGAATAACACAACAAAAAATGTGTTGTGTCTCTGTTTAAACATTTACAAAGTCTTTGTTATTAGTTGCCACATGCATTTGCTGGCTAAGAGAGGAGAGAATCAGCTGAGAGGTGCACAGCCAGCACCAAGAGGCAACAAAATTGAATGTCCGACAGGGCAGTTAGAATTGTCTGTGACCAGCTTGTGCCATCATTTATTCAGTTACAATGGGAACAAGGGGAGCACGATGCAGTAGTGATTCATCAAGGGGGAAATGACTTGGGCATGTTCAACAAAAGGTGTATATCCTTAACAGTGAGGGTACATGTTAAAGATCAAAGCCAAGTGTAGAGGAACAAAGATCATCTGCTATGAAATGCAAGGTTTAGTTGACAACAGGCAATCCATCAATAATATTTTAAAAATGGCACTAAGGCAAAGCCTAACCGTCCTCTGCCATGAAGACTTGATGGGGGCAGGGACTCAGTGTGGCTCAGGGACTCAGTGTGGCTCAGGTCAGATGGGTTGCACCCCTCCAGCATGCGTATGGCTCTATTAAACTTGGGGAAAATACTTTTGCTTCAGGATTCAGACAAAAAGGTCAGAGCTTGGGGATATTGACTAGGATGAAGCTGGCAGTAACAATGATGGGTAGGCTGCCATGTGAGCATATGGGTGGGAGGTGCCATTTTCCATCATTCTTTCCTCGACTTGTC